>NC_056726.1:177869961-177904961 GCF_019279795.1 Protopterus annectens
TGTTATACAGTTATCACAAGCACCACAGACACTTTAGGGCTGAGGGCTACCAAAAGAAAATGTCTACAGTGATTGACATCGGCACATCATGTGATATTGGCCAACTAGATGTGTGGTGGGTGGGACATGACTCATAATGGCAATCCCTTTGTCACTGTCTGCCTCTATCTTCCTCACATCTCTGTGTGTGTATGTTTGGCCTATTATAGTGTGTTGGCCTTGGATATGTGTGAGTATTCCTATCCAATGTGTGTGCAAAGCATGAATGGTGTGCAATGTGGTGTGTGTGCACAGACATCTGCGACTGACCGATATGTATAGTCCACTGTTGTTGTCAGACATGGGCTTCATTTCCCTACGTGCTGAAGCATGCCCAGTATGACCTTCTCTATTTTGTTGTCAGATATGGGCTTCATTTCTCTAAGTGTAGGAGTATGCCCAGTATAACCTTCTGTATTGAGTGTGTGAATCCATTCCAGGTAGGTTGTACTCCAGTGCAGGATTTTGTGTTCTACACCTACAGCTATCAACCTTTTCTGCAGGACATCTGTAGATAGGTTGACAATATGGAGTCACAATGGGTGACAGACAGTAGGATACTGCAACTATTGCTGTCTGTGCTGCTTCTGTTACATGGTTAGTGTTAGCAGAGATATTCAGACATGTACTGTTTTACACTGTGATGTATTATGTCATCAACTACCAACATATATACTTATTTGCTCACAGTTATTTCCTGGGAAATACAAAATGAATGAAGCTGTGCCCAGTATTGTGGTCTACAGCCTACATATTCTTGCACATTCATCCCATTCTGGAGTAGTAGCTGCAGACACTTGGTGATGACTCTGTGTAAATGGTCCAGCACCTTGATACTGTGGTGGCTGAGGATCCCCTGCTTGTACATCTATCAGCATAACAGAATGGCCATATACTGCTGTGGCCATACCTCTCAGCTGTACAGATTCACCCAGGTTACCCAGAGGCAGGGCTCATATATCTGGTCAGTTCCCCTTCACATTGTGGTTTATGAGCTGGTTTGTAGCCACCTATTACTGGGTTTGCAGGCAGGGGTAGTATGGGCACACATCAGAGTTTCACACTTCACACACTCCATGGTGACCATGCTTCTACACCCCCCACTCTATTATTCTATCCTCTTCCTAACATTATGCGAGTGATATATGCAAAGTATCCCTATAGCTGTCCTGTTCTCCCAGCATTATTTAGGGGTTGGTCCACAGTTCAATAGGACATGGTAGGCATGCTACTGGGATTTGTCGACAAGGCCTTGCATTTGTGTTCTGTGGACTGTGTTATGTTATTTGGGACCCCATGAGATAACATACATTGGCAGTACGGGTGAGGCACAGGCCTTTGACAGAGGACTGTAAGGCATTTGGTACTGATGCAGGCCATCTGTAGCAGGCCAGTGCATTCTGTCACTCCTACTGTCCCAGGCTGTGAGCCACTGGATTCCTTTGGAGTGACAGGGTAAGTGTGTGAGGTGTTAATGGCAATAGTTCCATATTAATCCATTGGTCTGGATGCTGGCAGGGTGCTGCTTACAGCTAGGGAGTGGGACATACCTGCATAGGACACCTCCTCAGCATGCTGCATTCTGTGGGTATTCCCATACAGAAGTGGGGGTCATGCAGTACTCATTTCCAACAGCAGGGATATTACCTGTGATAAACCTGTAGATGATGGTGGGGTGAGCTGTGTGCATGTGTGATATGTAGGCTTCTTGTAGCTGACACACAGATATACCTGGGGCATTCTCCATATGCTGCCTTGTGCGGGAACATAGGCATTCTCTCATTACTTCATAACTGTACCTTTTGTGGTCTGCCAGTGATTGGCCAGAATACATCAGTATCCCATACTACACAGACAAGTAAAGTGCTGCTAACCTGTATGTACATTTCGAAAGGTGTGTGCAGTTGACAGTTACATTTTATGTACTCTGTCTAGCGTACTTCCACCTGTGTACTGTGTGTGTATGTTTGGGCTCACATTCATGGCATCTCCATCTTTCAGATGTAGACAGATATTGACATCTGAACAATGAGTATGGATGACTGCTGAATTAGGTATTGCTGGGATGCATTATGGTTGGCACTGCAGTTGTCAGAACATGGCCCTGTAATCGACAGTACTGGCCATAGGCCACCGGGACACAACTCTTCATGCCTACATGCTGACCACTTCCACACAATGTATAACACACAACAACCTAACACACAAAGCCCTGCATATTGAACGCATGCAACAATCTATTCTGAAATTGGGCCACCTTAGGTAATCTGTGCTTCACTATTATTAACCCCACTCGTACATGTTACTGCACTTCTACATAGGATTGTGGGGGGGGGGCACACCTGACAACTGTAAACATTTCATATGACTGTACTGGTGTTTTCAGTACTCTGTTGGCTTCCATTTCATTTTGTATTCTGACCTATCATGCAGAATATAGGCATATCAGTAAAGTACAGATCTTAGGTTTTATTGACCTACATTTCAGTTTCAGACTTCATACCCTGCAGAACTAACATACAACTGCCTGACCTGTTGTAGTCTGTCTGTGTAGTTCTGGTGGGGGGCTGTTATCCATTGCCATTAATTGGAGGCCTTAGAACAGCCTTTCTTTATGGTCACCTACACCTGTCCTGCTGGCTTTGTCTGTTGTTGGATATGTGAACCTCACTGACATACATGTGTGTGTCCTATGGACACATATTTGGGCCACCACATGTACTGCAGTGGGATTTGTCACCTTGTCTAGTACTGCCTACTTTGTTGATACCAGTATTTGTTATGGATTCCATGCTGCCCATATAGGTGTCCACTATCTGCTGCCATCCCATTCAGCCACCCAATTCCCTTGCATGCTCACATCCATACCATAGCTACAACTAGCAGAACATACTACTCCATTCAGCAATTGATAGGAAGAGCGAGTTACTTGTGGCTGTGCCAAGACTGAGGATAGTGCTGTAAGGCTGACTATGTCAGATGCACATAGTACACTCCCTATACATGATAAAGCACAGGTAGTGTCATGTTTGGCATCCCTTTTACTGTATGTGAGAGTCAGAGAGCGGTGTCATTCCCTGGGTTCCTACCATGTCAGTGTATGTGTTATGTATTGCCTCTTTGCCAAAGCCTGGGCATACTGGGCACGCTTCCTTCTGCCTACATGGGCAGGCTCAGGTTGTTCCTCCTCCGAGTTACTCTGTGCTGGCCTTGGCAATGGTGGGGGGCTGTGTGGCCCTGCCCCATGCTGTTCCTGCTGCAGCTGTTTCCACAGTATCATATTGTGTAGCATGGCACATACAATGAAAATGTGTGTACATGTAGCTGGAGAGTACTGCAAGGCTCCACCAGATATGTCCAGGCACCAGAACCATGACTTGAGCATCCCAAACACATGCTCTATTACGATTCTCTTTTGTCCATGTGCCGCATTATGGAGTTCTTGTTCGGGTGTGTGTGTGCATTTCTGATGGGTGACATCAGACATGGCTCCAGTGCGTAACCAGTATTCCCTGCTAGATGGCCATATGGGATGTCCTCACTGGCAAATCTCTAGTACAGCTGTGTCACATGCCAGATGTGGGAGTCGTGATAGCTTCCAGGCTGCCAGCACATGCATTCATTATAATGCCCGGGGCATCGCACATGACCTGGCAGTTGATAGAGGGGAAGCCCTTGTGGTTTATGTAAACCCTACCCCGCTTGCCAGGTGGTGCTTTGATGTATATGTGCATGCAGTCTATAGCACCCACTACCTCAGGGTATTCTGCTATTTGGTGGAAGACACACATATTGCTGGTCAATGCCTCACGGGCGTTGAGGAAATATATGTGCTTACTGGCATATGCTGACATGGCATCCAGGAACTGGTGGAGGTCCCTGGATGCTGATGCCTATGAGAACCCATGATATCCCCAGTTGGCCTTTGGAAAGTACCTGTGGTAGTATTCTTAAGCCTACACATACCTTGGTATCGACTGGAATGGGTTCCCCTTTGTTGGTTCTGTGTTTGAGGCATGGCTGGCACAGCTCAGTGATTTGCTGTAGAATGTCCCTGTCCACCCTATAGTGCTCCACTATCTGCAGCTCATGTAGCCCCTGGTAGGTTACCCTGAGTCTGTACACTCTTCTCCTTCTCCTCACTGTGGGTTGGTCATCAGCATTCTCATCCTCACCACCCTTAGCCTCTTCCACATATTGATGTATGAGAGAGACAGCAGCCCCTATCATTTTATTAGTTTTGTCTGATAAAATGTCCCCATCTGTGTACACCGGTGGTGTAGAGTTTGTGGGAAAAACAGAGTGAAAGGTGTTTGCATAGTTTATAGTAGTGCCCTGAGCTGGGCTGGGCTGGGTTGCTGCCTGTGTAATTGGCTGATTCTGATACATTTCACCTGCCAGCTATGCTAGTTCTCCTTGATTGCCTTCCTACTGCTGCTTTCCCTTCCCATTGCCTTCAGATTTAAGCAGCAATGCGCACCGCACATACCTAGTGCTCAGATGTGAACAGAGTTGCTATTTCCTTTTTTTTTTTTTTTTTTATTTAAAACCTGGTGCGCGGCGCACACATCCATTTAGGCAATGTAAACACTGTTAGGCAGCCTCAGACACACCCCCTTCCTTAGCTGTGTATAGCTAAGGGCAAACACGTGCCACAGAGCTCCACTAAGTTTACAGCATGCATGACACTCTCCCTTATGAGGTCATCTACCTCTTAGGCTTGCACCATGGTGTTGCTGCACTTACACGGTTGGGTACTAGCTAACACTGAGGGGAAATCTGGGATTCAGTATCAATCCCGTCATTTGCATAAAACTGACTGCTAATGCATGGTTACAAGACTGACACTCAGCCTTCCCCCTTAGCAACCACTATTCAATGGTATTGTTGTCTTCTGCATGCCATTGACTGTTATGGCAGAATGCTGATTTTGGTTTAAAAGCTTATTTCCAGATTTTTTTTTTGCGCCGATCCAGTTTGCGCACCGCTGCCCTACACATAAACAGCCGAAATTGGCCAAAAAAATAAAAGTTATTTTTTATAATTTTGCAACTATTTACCATGCCAATGGCCATCTATTTGGCCATTGGCATGCCAACTACATTGAATTTTTGCTTTCTTTGGAGCTGTCATGCCTCCATTTTATCATTTGCAGAAATGTATTTGGCTGGTAGCTGAATACATTTCTGCAGGTTACACTATTCCTGCACAGACACCTGCCTGCTTTATGGATCGCTAATTCACCTCATTTGCATGTTTTTCACCTGAAATTGGGGTAATTAGCATACAGGAGCTGTGTCCATGCAGGAATAGAGTTGGAGCGCACGTGCATATCCCGGGAGCTCATTCCTGGATCGCTCGTAGGCCATATTGTGTGCAGCAGCTCTTGACTATTCCTGCATACCATGCAGAGCTTGTTGAATCCTGTGGACTGTTTATTGTCTGGGTCTGAAAACGGTCTATGGAGATCAGTAGTCTACTTCAAAAATAGACAAAATTAAAATAAATAAACTTGTAAATAAGGTGTTTTTACTTTAATATAAATGTATGTTTGGCTATGTTACAAGTGATAACTCAATAAAGGTGTTTTTTTAAAACGTTTATTGAGAATTGCAGTATTAATTAAAAATTAAAGTATAAAAGTTGTAGATATAACTGCTGGAATAGCAGGAATAATGCTAGTGTGTGGTTTTAAGAGTTTAAAACATGCCATTAAGGTCCATAACAATATATGCACACACACACACACACACACACACACACACACACACACACACACACACACACACACAAACACACACACACACACACACACACATACACATACACATATATATATATATATATATATATATATATATATATATATATATATATATATATGGGTCTACTTCATTTGTACGAAGTTTCAGTAGTTCAAAATTCACTTGGTCGAACCTAGTTGGTTGAAGTTCCAAAACTTCAAAACTGGAGTACAGAGATCACAATACAGTGCAGAATGGGAATATTCCCTTTTCCTATCTGTACTGAGATCTCGGAGCTGGTATATTTAAGTAGAAGGGTGTGGGGGCACATTCCCCCACATGGGGGGTGCAGGGGGCTTGCAACCCTGCAAAACATGTTTTCTGTGTGTTTACAGCCGATTCGGCAACTGGGCTTCAGCGAACGTGCACTTTCATTGCAATGCACTTTCACTTAATTGAACATCTACTTTGTTTGTTCGATGTAAAATATTTTCGAACAAAGTAGATCCATATACATACATACATATATGTGTGTGTGTGTGTGTGTGTGTGTGTGTGTGTGTGTGTGTGTGTGTGTGTGTGTGTGTGTGTGTGTGTGTGTGTGTGTGTGAAAATAAGAGGGTATGAATGCTTGAAGAAAGGAAGAAAAAAATGGATACAGTGATTGCATGTGATTTTGGGTTCAGGCCCTAAAGGTAACAAGCAACAGCAGGCAGTATGGCAGATATGAGCAGCACGCTGGGCAGTGGGCATATCAGTGGCAGTAAAAATGAAGTGCCTTCATAACTGGTGAGTGTGCACCACTACCCCTTCACAGTGTCTAGGTAACATTACCTAAAATGCATACTGTAGCATAATTGTGACTACAGTAGCATGCAAGATATCCTCTGTGGTGGAGCATGCTTCTATATGTTGTAGTTACATAAACACATACTGTACAGTCAGCACAATACTCATTGTTTCTTCTGCCCCCATGCACTTGGTCATTAAAGTTGTGGACATGACAGTGCATGCTTCTGTTTGCCCACAGGGAATTCACAACAGCCATATTTCTCTACAACTGAATGTGACATCAGCCATGTGTCCCCAACTGACTGTACCACAGGGAAATGTCTTGTTGAATAGGTTCCTAAACCAAGAAAAAACGTATGATACGAGAGACTTGAACCTCAACACTGAAATAAATAGGACATGCTGGAGGGACAGATTCATAACCCAGAGGGTCCCTTCACTCTGGAATAAAATCCCAGTCCAGGTTAGGCAGAGTCCCTAATTGACTCTCTTCAAGAGGAATCTTGATGAGTGGATGGGAGATCATAGGTTTACCCTGGGTATCACTTCTGTGTCACTGTTAGACAGAGGCACAGTATACTAACCTCGAAAAAGGGCATAGCAAAATTAAATTAAAATGGGTGGCGAAAGCCAAACACACTCTGGCTAGGCTTATAAATGCCCTAGGGCAGATAGCCTAGTATGAACCTATGAACCTATGGATAACATTTTTGTATGGGGGAAGAAAACAGGAGGTAAAATCTGTTTTGGGAGGCTGATGTAAAAGTAGATATAAAATATAAATAAAAGGAAACCATGGGCACAGTAATGAAATATGTTAGAACTATGTATAAAGAAGAAGAAGAAAGCAATATATATAGTGAGAGATAGAATTTAAGAAAGGTGAAAAACAAACTGAGCGACTAGAGAAGGTTACGATACAACCCGAGTTAGAATATGCATTAAAAGAATTAAATGATAGAAGTTTACCAAGTCTAGTTGGAATACAGAATTCTTTTTTATAATGAAAATAATTGACATTGTATTTTTGTACAGATAATGAATGGCTTGATATTGAATGAATAAAAGAAGAGGAAATGTGGAAGAATAATAACATTTATATGAAAAAAAATGTAATTGAGTAGAAATAAATATTATGACAGCAAGAATGCTGGGGAATACCGATTACAAGAAATTTGTAGTAATTTTGCAAAAAAAAAGATTTATTGCAGTAATAATGAATATAATGTATGGGTGATGCATGGATAAAGCAAAGAAATCTGCAGGTGATATTAATGATAAAGGAGATAATAGTACAGGAAGATGAAGAAAAGAAGGAAAATTGATGTTACATGATATGACTAAAACATCTGACAGTGTACACCATGGAAAAACATAGAGAATTACAGAAAGAGGTTGAGGAGAAAATGATAGGACTGAAATAAGTGTGTGAAAAGGCGTGGATGAAATTGGCAGTAACAGTTGGAAAGGCAAGGGTATGGAGGTGAAACAGGGGGATAAAACATGAATATCAGATGAGTGGCATAATTTTACTCTGGTTATGGATGTGGTAATAGTGAGTTTTGAAAAGGTTATTAAATAGACGCAAATGGGAACTAAAGAAAGGTATGAAATACCAGTGTTTGTGTCTTATATTTGGTGATTAAGTTATAACAACAAAAATAATAATGGGTTGAAAGAAATTGGGTTGAATTCCTAAAAATTTTTGTGAGGTATACATGAAGTATACACTTCACAGAAACTTTTTTGAATTCAGAGATAGACTTAATGCAGTGTTTTAGCATGAAGACAGGCAACTTGGCTACAAAAATTTGCACGCCTGCTCTAGGCCGCTTGTGGTAATAAGCATGACCAAAACACTATTCTCGTCCAACATGGTAGAGGTAAGTGATATGGAGTTTAGTGGTCAATGTTAGGAGGTATGTGCATGAGTGTATATAAGGAACTGCATGCATACCTCTCAGCTGTACAGATTTGCACAGAATGTCTAGATTTTTGCCTCATATTTTTCGTCCATTTTTCATAAAACTGTGTGTTTCTGGCAAATTACTGACAAATCATTAAAGGCTGAAGTTAGAAAATAATGACAGACATTTGAATTTTAGACTTCATACTCTTCAGAAAATCAAAGTTAATGCAAAACCTGTTATTCTATCAACTTTCTAAGTTTATAAGAGCAATATTTAAAAACTCTCCTAGCTTTTGGATTTTTCTCCCACTTTTATTTATTGTTTTGTCAAGATTTCTTGCTCTAAGAGGTTGAGAGGTATGCATGAGTGTATCTGTGTATGTGTTTCTGTCTGGGAGGTATCAGTAGAGGGATTAGTGAGGGAGGCAGGTTAGGTAGGGGAATGAGTGTGTTTGTGTGAATGTGTTCGTGTATGAGTGAATGTATATGTGGGTCAGTTGTGAGATTAGCAGGGATGGGGGCTCTGTGTTTGTCTTGTGTGGGCATGCAGATGTGCAATGAATGAGTGAATGTGTAATGAATGACTGAATGTGTGTGTATGTGTGTGTGTGTGTGTGTGTGTGTGTGTGTGTGTGTGTGTGTGTGTGTGTGTGTGTGTGTGTGTGTGTGTGTGTGTGCGTTTCTGTGCATATTGGTGTGTGTGTGTGTGTGTGTGTGTGTGTGTGTGTGTGTGTGTGTGTGTGTGTGTGTGCACGCGTCTCTGTGTGGTGGAAGTAGGATGGGTTGGGGTAGCTGTCATACTTACATATATAACACGATTATAACAAGCAAAGCCTGCAGCAGTGGATCAGGATGGACCACTAACCACCAGGGAGAATGACAACTACTTGGGTCGATGGGATCACTATCTACCAGGTGTAACACTAAATTCTTGGGTCAGAGGAATACAATACACGAGGGAGAGCTCTTCCTTTTCTACCTTAACACCACATACATGTACCAGAGATCAGGAAAGAAAACACTAGACACAAGGGACAACTCTTTTAACAGAGGTAGCTATGGGGCCAGAGTCAGCCCCTTTTTATTCGAACACAGTTATATTAGCATCAGAAACACAGTTCATTTTTAATTCCGAATACATGGAGTTTGTTAAAATATATGGATATTTTTGGACAAAATTTTTATAATATGGTCTGGCCCATATAGTGAAGTGGTCGAGTTTGTGCAACATTTAAACTGTACTTTTAGCTTTCTAAGAATCAGAAGTGAGATTAACACTGAACAACTAAATTATTTAGCTGTATCATTTATAAAAATCATGAGTAATTGTTATGAATCTTCTAATTTCATAAATTTACATTTATGAATTCCTGTCTCCTTTTTGGATAGTTATCATCCCTTTAGGTAGAAGAGTATTGTGGTCAAGTGCCAATTTGTACATCTTTCCCAGCTTATCTCTGAGAAGACAGTTTTCACATTGTTAAAGAACATGTTTTTGGAGAGGGGCTATCCTGATAAATTAGTGGATGACATTTTACAAGAGGTTTAGATGGGTAGATGGGACATGAAATTTTCCCCCATTTTAAAAGGAGTTACAGTAAATGAACATTAGAAAAGTAAAAATTCAAAAATTGCATCTTTGATAATAATTTTTTCTATTGATAGTATTGAAATGAGGAACATTGTCAACAACAGTTGGGCCTTAACCTTTGACATGGACTTTAAGGAACAGTGGTTGTTAATAACTATAGCATATAATAGAAATATACAAAAATATGATTTGGAAGGTATAAATAATAAAGACGTAAGCTTGAATATGAGTATGTCCAAGTGTGGTAGACGTAAATGGTGTCACTGAATCAATGAGGGACTGTGAGTGTCAATGATTCCATGAGACAGGACAATATCATTTTTTGGGTAAACTTAATTGCCATGTTATCTGGTGAGTTGTCTTACATGCGATGCAAGCTTTATGAGACAATCAGAAAGATAGTTACTCAAACACATCGATAAACTTGTTTATGGTATTAAAAGGAAGAATTCCAATAATGTATTACATAGACATTCAGTGACATGCAAAAATTTCAAGAGGTTTTTATTTTTTATATTGGAAAAGATAGATGTCAACACAAAGGGTGCATCCTGGAAGACTATGATAGAGTACAGGGAATTGATCTGGAAGTTGCAATTGAATGCGACTAGTTTCCCAGGTCTGAATGATACCGTATCCATCAATATCATATTAAAATTGAGGGCTGCTGCATTATAGTTAGACAATATAATTCAATGTTTTGATTTGTTTTTAATATCATGACTATGTTAGGCAGGTGCTGTTAATAATCATAATTATATTTGTGTTTTACATTAGGTTACATTCTAGAATGTTTATAAATGTTTTTAAAAATATGTATTATTTATTACTTTTTACTGAGTTTATGATTGTTGGTAGAAGCATCATGTGATTGATTTAACATTTAAAAACTGCATGTGAAGAGTCATGAGTGGTTTCTGATTTGGTAGAGGCATCATGTGACTGAGTATTTCTCCGTAAATAAGACCTAACCAAAGAATAAGGCCTAACATGGTTTTCCAGGGTGGTCATGATATAAGCCCTACCCAAAAATAAGCTCCAGTTAATATCGTCAACAACACACGATGGACATGTTGAATTATAAAATAATAATATTATTGACACTTGTTGACTGAGGTTATTGTACTCTGCTCGCCATTTTCAGACCATTCAGACACCCAACTTCTCCTCTTTGCAGACAGTCATAAGATTCTTTCCCCGGGAGTCCTCCATGATTCTTACTTTAACTCTAGTCCTCACTCACATTTGATGTTTGAGATCCTTGGCCCATAAACACTGGCAAGTGTACTTTGACTGGTCAATGTAAAGACGTTGCATGTAAAACATGCTTACTTGATAACAAATGGGTGTGGTTGTGTCTTCTTAACTGTCACCATTTTTGTTGCCACTCCTGTTTCGTAAGTCTTCAATTAACCCCCCCCCCCCAGACAAGATGAGTGCAAAAAGAAAGAACTATTCCATCGAGTACAAGAAAGGAATCATAGAGGACTCCCAGGGAAAGAATCTGATGGCTTTCTGCAAAGAGAAGAAGTTGGATCTCTGACTGGTCTGAAAATGGTGTGCAGAGTATGATAACCTCAGTCAACAGGTGGACGAGGGAAATGCTAAGAAGTGCAAGTGTGGATCTGGTCGGCAATCATTATTTCCTGAGCTGGAAGACATCACCTGTGAATGGATTGCTAACAGGAGAGCAGAGGCTTTGGTTATGCACAGGGTTGATATTCAGGTATTTACCCTTGCAATGACACCACAGTTAGAAATATCCCCAGAAGAATTCAAAGCATCACAGCATTGGCTGGATGGCTTCCTTCAGCAATTTGAACTGTCTCTAAGAAGATAGACAACACTGTTTAAGCTGGAAGATACTGAAGTTATTAAACGTGCACTTGCATTCAAGTCCTTTGTTAATGGCATCGACTTTTCTAAATACCAGCTCTCCAATATGATTGTATGGATGAAACTGCAGTGTTTATGGGGCAAGGATCTCAAACAACAATTGATCAGAGAGGTGCCTCGTCAATCTGCATTCCCTCCACTGGTTACCAAAGTGCACATGTTACCTGTATTTTGGCAATTCATCTAGAAGGAAAGAAAACCCCACCTCTAATCATTAGTAAGGGCAAGAAAGATAAGATTGAACATGTTTCAGGCATTTGCATTCTTGAAACCAAAAAAGCCTGGTGCAAATTAGTAATTATAAAGAAGTGGGTCGATGTAATGCTGCCACTTGTCTTGCGAGGTAGCAAAAGAGGTCTACTAGTCTAGGATTCAGCCAGCCCTCACTGCGCTAAAGACATGAAGAACTTCCTTGCACAGAGAAGAATAGATCAAATAATGATTCCCCGCAGGAATGACTGCCTTTCTCCAGACTCTTGATATTGAATTAAACAAGCCATTCAAGGACCATTTGCTCATGGAACTCAATGACTACATTGAAATTAGAATGGAGAGAAATCAGAGTGGAAACTTTGTGAAGCCTAGCCTGCAAGAAGTCATGACTTGGGTGAAGAATTCATGGGATAAAATCATTGACAGCTGTGTTCCCAATGCACTACGAGCAGGCTACATGGACAAGCAGTGCTCATTTAAGGAGATCTCTATTGCTAGGCATGATATGGTTCTACAGGAAATGGAGTCCCAAGAAATTCTGGCTGGAATTTGGGGGTTGGAGACTTATGACAATGTTCCAGAAGAAGATGACATGACTGTATTTGAAAAACTTTTCCATTATCAGGCCAACAGAATGGATTGCTTCTGCTTTCAGCTGCCAGCAAGCTCTTGTCAGTTTTTTGACTTTATTGTACTAAGGTAACATTTCATTATCAAGGGATAATTACAAAGTAAGGCCACTAGTTCCCAGACTTAATTTTTATCACTTCCCTTCATTCTTCTCTTATGGTTTGGGTAAGGAATAAAGAAAGCATCACCACTCAAAAAGTGGCAGTTATTCACCTGTTTTATTCCCCTCCTGCAATACACATGTATTGAGATTTTTCTGCACTTTCTGTTAAGCATGAAATATTGCATTGTGATAGCCAAGGTGTAGATATTCTGAAGCTGAAATGTTTGTTGCACTGTTTATGTAGAATTCTCAGACAGCTGTTAATGCGTTACCTAGAACTGTTGCCCAATAACGGAAAATTATCAAATAGATGTCAATTTGTGTACATAAATAAATGTTGATTTTTGTACATGAATAAATGAATAAATGTACATTGTTGTATGGGGGGGTAAATAAGGCACCCCTTGGTAATAAGCCCTAATGCGTATTTTGGCAGTGCAAAAAGTATAAGACCTGGTCTTGTGTTCGGGGAAGTACTGTATATAAACTGCATGCGAATAATCATGGATGGTTTCTGATGAAGTCCAAATATTTTGGGGAGTAGACAGCTTAAACTTATTTTACATCAATAAAATTTCTCAAGTACAGATCTAGAGTGTGTGTCGATTTTGGTTGCTGTTTTTTACACAGACATTCGAGTATTGTAATCTGAGTTTTGCATTTGTGAACAGCATCGCGGATTATGTCATCATGTGAGTTGATTATGTCACTGTTAGATGGCACTTCTACAGTTTCATCTGCTATGGGTGATTTAACCTGCCTTATACAACAATTGACTCAACTAGTGACTAACATAAACAATAACTTGCCGACACTGAATTCACAAGTTGCCCAGTCTGATGAACTTTTTATCACAGAAAAGGAGACAGCATGTTTCCACTGTTAAAGGGAATGGTATCCAATCTGATACTAATACTTGTTTGGAGAATTTGTTCAGCAACCCTTAACGTCATTTACTACATCCAACATTTCTGAGGCATAATGGAAGACAAGGGTTTATTGGTTGAACAAATTTGAAAGCAAGTTTAGCAAATAACTAGATGACATATTTTTAATAATAGCATTAAGGAGAAATGCATACCAAGTGAGTTAAGAGTATTTAAATTACCAAATGGCATTTAACCAGATACATGGGCCCACAACAAATTGCTCAATATTCTTTATAAGTCAAAGTCAAAAGTCAAAGTCAAAGTAAACTTTATTGTCAATCAGATTTACACAGCAGTGTAAGCTGAAGGAAATTAGGTTGCTTTGGTCCCCATGCAAGACATAACAATGAACCAATAGTTTGAATGACAGTAAGATTAATGCACAAACAGTAATAATTAAAATATTAACAACACAATAAATTACCATAATTGGACAGGAAGATATTAGACGATATTATATTAGAAAGTATTGCAAGACTATGACTTCACATTCTGATTGCTTAGAATATTGCACTTCATCAGATGTAGTATGGCTCACTCCTGACTACTGAACATTTAGGAAATAATAGCATAAGAAATCAGGCTAATTGTACCAGTTATTTAAGCAATTTGCCAGAGTGATTACTATAGCTGATACTTCATAGCAAGTGGCATATTGATCTAATTATTCGCTGTCATGCCTGCCATTCAAGTTCAGCAGCCTTATGGATAGAGGGAAGAAGCTCCTGTTCAGTCTAGATGTTTTGCGGTGTAAGCTGTGATACCACCTGCCTGAGGAAAGGCGGAAGTACATGACATGGGCAGGGTGAGTGGGATTGTTGATTGTCTTCCTAACCCTTCCCACACATCAAATCTCATGCAGATCATCCATGGATGGGAGCAAGGAACCAATGACTTTTTCTGCTGTCCTTACTACCCTCAGGAGAGCCTTGCGGTCAGATGCTTTGCAGTTGCCATACCAAACTATGATGTTATTTGAGATGATGCTCTCAATGGTCCCCCTGTAGAAGGCTTTGAGGATGGACTGAGACAGGTTTGCCTTCCTCAGTTTCCATAGGAAGTACAGACATTGTTGTGCCTTCTTCACTGTGTGGCTAATATGAGTCGACTAGGATAGATCATCTGAGATGTGCACCGCCAAGAACTTGATGTTTTTGACTCTTTCCACTGCCACCCCTTAATTTCCAGCAGTTGATGTATCTCCTGAGTCCTCCTGAATCCACTATTAATTCTTTGGTCTTACTTACATTTAAGGCCAGATTGTTGCTGTCACACCAGCCTATCAGATGCTCCACTTCATCCCTGTAGGCTGTTTCCTCACCATTTCTGACAAGACCTACAACAGTGGTACCATCCACGAACCTGATGATTTTGTTGGAGTCATGCTTGTCCATGCAGTCGTGTGTCAATAAGGTGAACAGCAGAGGAGTCAGGACCCAGCTCTGTGGCACATCCATGTTCAGTGTAATACTGATTGAACTGTTATTTCCAACACATATGTTTTGGGGTGTTTTGATGAGAATGTCCAGTATCCAGTTACATAGGGGGGTGTTGATGCCCAGCTGAATCAGCTTCAATATCATATTCTGGTGGATGACAGTGTTAAACGCAGAACTAAAATCAATGAACAGTGTTCTGATATAGCAATTCTTGTTCTCTAGATGTGCCAAGGATTCATGAAGTGCTATAGTTATTGCATCAGCCGTGCAGCGGTTAGATCTATAAGCAAACTGTAATGTATCCAGTGTTGCAGGTAGGCCTGAAGAGATATGGTTCGTGATCAAATGCTCAAACACTTCATTGCTGTTGATGTAAGAGAAACTGGCTGGTAATCATTTATTCTTGTCGGTTGGGATTTGTGGGTAAGGGAATGAGTGTCATATTTTTGAAGCAACTGGATAAAATGGCTAGTTGCAGGGCTGTATTGAATATATCTGTTAGTGCAGTGGACAGTTGGGTAGCACAGTCTCTTAAAACCCTTCCCATAATATTATCAGGACCAGTTGCTTTTCTTCAGTTTACTCACCTCAAGATCTTCAGAACATCAGATGTTCTTAGACATAGCACCTGCTCACCCTGTTCGACAGGGAGTTTATTTTCACAGTGTGTTGTCCATATCAAATCTGCTGAAGTAGGTGTTTAGTTTGTTCAGAAATACTGTGTTGTCATCACATGGTGAGAATGCAGGCCTGTAGTCAGTTATAGCATCTATGCCTTGCCAGAGATGTCTGGAGTCCCTTTGGTCAGAGAAGTGCCCCTGAATTTCACGTCCTTAGGTTGTCTTAGCCTCCTTTATACCTCTACTTGGATTTGCTCTGGCCTCTCTTAGGGCATCTTTGTTTTTTTTATTTAAATGCAGCATTTTGTGCCATTAGGAGCTCATATACTTCACCAGATAACCAGGGTTTCTGATTAGTTCATATCGTGATACACTTGATGACTGTTACGTCATCAACACATTTTAAAATACAGGCCATTACAGATTCCATATACTCCTCCAAGTCAGTATGATGGTTCTTTATAGTTGCATCTCTAAATACTGACCAGTTCATACATTCAAAGCAGTCCTGTAGTGCCAAGACTGCTCCCTCAGGCCATATCCTTACTTGTTTGGTTGCAGGTTTGCCTCTTTTTAGCAGTGGTGTGTATGCAGGAAGCAGCATGATGGCCAGATGGTCTGAGCTGCCCAGATGTGGATAAGGTACTGCTTTGTAGGCCAGTTTTACATTTGTGTACACCTTATCCAGAGTGTTTACCCATCTTGTTGCAAAGTTTACATGTAGATGGTAATGGGGTAAAACAGATTTCAAGTCAGCTTGATTTAAATCATCGACAATTATATGGGCAAACTCAGGGTTGTTATTCTGGAGGTCATTTATTGACATACAGAATGTTGAATGCCATGTTGGTATTAGCATTAGGTGGGATGTAAACAGCTGTTATCCTTACTCCATTGAATTCTCTAGGCAAGTAGAAGAGTCTGCATTTTAGTGACATGAACTGAATGTTCTCTGAGCAATGAAAGGTGATTATTTCAGTTTGTACACCAGGTGTTGTTGATATACATACACCCCTTCCACGAGATTTGCCACAGAGAAACTGATTTCTGTCAGCACAAAATAATGACAGCCCCTCCACATATACTGTACTATAAGTTACACTGGAGTTCAGCCAAGTTTCAGTGAACACAAGTAAACAAGTATTTTTCATCTTACATTGTGTGGAAAGATCCATCCTTAAATAGTCCATCTTGCTCTCCAGTGAGTGCACATTTGCCAGCAGCATGGAAGGAAGTGAAGGCCTGTGTGGATTTCTTTTCAGTCTGGCCATAATTCCTGCTCTAGAGGCTCTCTTTCTTGATCTTACACATCCTTTCCTTTTAATATGCTTCCCATGTCCGACTGTCAACTGGTTAGACAGGTTTGACAGGTTTCTGCAGTTTTTATCATGTTCCAGTAAGAGTCTAAGCTGCAGGAGTTCCTGGAGTGTGTTTGAGTTTACAGGCCTCTCTGCTAGCAGTTCATCAAACATGCAGAGCAGCAAGATATAAGATTGGATTTCCAGAAGATTCTCACCATTGTAGTTAATCATACCTTTATTTCCTGCCCATAAATCTGTTTTTTTTTTCTGTTGTTTCTGATGAAAAGAAGACAAATAGTGCACTTTTCTTTAGGGATCCAAAGCAGCCTGCCACACAGGGAGCCACATTTTTTAATAAATCTTAATAATATTTTTTTAATAAATCTTAATTCATTATTTTTTTTATAAGACTGGGTATGAGGTTTTGTGAATTATTTCCAGGGTGAATGCAAAGAAGATGGAGGCCTTACCTAAAGAAACTAATGATTTGAATGAATCAATCACAATGAATTTATTATTCCCCAATTATACCAAAGACTATGAGGGCTCATTTAAGAAAGGTGAAAAGTTCCTGAGAGACAAACAGGAGTATGAGAATCATTGCACCTTTCCTAAGTCTCACAATAAATTAAAGAATATTAAAAGAGCACAATTTAAAAATCAGCATAATTTGGATATTACAACAAATACTTAACAAGTGGAGGAATTACCACATAGACCAGTGAAATAATTTGTTACACACAAGCTGACAGGGGAATGGTGATTATTTTAGACTGGAATAGGTTCATAGTCTAGTACTAGGCTAACTGCCCTTGTGGGCTATTTTAGGCCTCACTGCCAATTACCCCATGTGAGAATCAAACCTCTCTGGACTACATGAAAAGAGACATGGAGGAGCTCTCTGATCTTGAAGCCCAGGCAGGTATGACCATAGCCCTGAGTAGCATCCTGCCATCACCCAGAATGATACTACAGTACAAGGACAAAATGATTGACTTCAACAATTGGCTAAGCTTCTGGTGTCATTCTAAGGGGATCCAGTATTTGTCTGCCTGGGACAACATGATCAATAGACCACGATGCTTTGCCAGAGATGGCCTGCACCTGTCGCCCTTGGGATTCCGGATACTGGCTAAGGCTCTTGCCACCCCTATAGTGCCTTTTGTAGGCAAGGTTCAAATGACAAATTCACCACCATAACAGGTACAAGCAAACAAAATCTGAGGGTAATGCTACTCAGTGCTAGAAGTCTAAACCTCAAAATGCACTCACTTGAGGCACTCCTTAAAATGGAGAACATCGACATCTGTGCAGTGTTAGAGACCTGGTTCGAAGCTCCAGAGAGCACCCCTGCATTACCAGGCCATAATTCATACCACACCTTTCAGCCACCTAACCCAAAATGAAGCACTAAAGCTGGAGGCGTGTCCATATTCATTAAGGATATCCACACCTCCAGGCAAGTTGCACAGCATAATGCATCCGTGATTATCCAAGTGCAACTAACTCTGGGCAAGACCGCAATCCAAATTGTAGCTTGCTACAGACCCCCCCACCATGCCCCAGGATTCCCACTCCTCATTTCTTGATACATTGGAAAGTATTAGGGTACAACCCAACACCCTAATAATGGGCGATTTCAACTACCCCACCATTAACTGGGAAAACTACTCATGTACCAACTCTTTTGCTCAACGTTTTCTGGAGTTCATAAATTCCAATGCCTTGGATCAACTTATTCACACCCCCACCAGGGGCAGCAATATCTTAGACCTGGTCTTTACCAACATGGGCAACCGGTGTTCCACACCAGAGGTCAATTCCTCATTGGTCAGATCCGATCACAAGCTAATCACCCTAGACATTCACATCCCTCCCCCACCCCCAGTTAGGGAAACCACCGTAAAAAACTTCTCCAAAGCCAACTTCACACTTCTTAAGACAGAAGTGGCAAACTTCATGACACCCATGCAAACGGGCAATAGAGGTACGACTGCTGAATCCTATACAAATACATTTTATAAGCACTTACACCAGTGCATAGATCATGCTATTCCTAATAGAACCAAGATGCTATCCTCCAAAAAAACGAAGCCAATCTGGTGGTCCTCTGCCATAAACAAACTCTACAACAGAAGAAAGAAACTGTTGCAAAAAAGAGTAAAATCCCATCACTGGAGGAACTCCCTGGTCAACCTCAGTAAGAAGCTGAGATCCCTCATAAAATCCTCCAAAGCTAGTTATGAAAACAAAATTGCCACTGATTCTAAAGGCAACCACAAAGCATTCTATAGCTATGTCAAGAATCTCAATGGCAACACTCAGATCTGCTCTGTGTTACAGCACAATGGCACTAAATATACAGAACCAACTGATATTGCCAACATCCTGGCAGATAGGTTCAGTGCTAACTTTACCCCCCTCTCACCCCCTAGAGGTCCCATCTCTATACCGAAAGAATGCAAAGTTCCTGTAATCATGGCTGCAAAGGTAAAAAACACACTCTCCAAAGCCAAGAACACAGCATCCATGGGACCTGACAATATCCCAGGCTGCATTCTACATGAACTACAGAATGAACTGGCGCCCTACCTAAGTACCATGTTCAATCATAGCCTCACCTCAGGCTTTGTGCCCACTGAATGGTGCACCATGACGGTTATCCCACTCCCCAAAGGGGGAGCCATGACGGACCCCGGGAACTACCGCCCCATTAGCTTGATGAACCTGGTTTGCAAGGCCATGGAACGTATCATCATGGAACTCATAAACAAAGACATTGGTAATCTCCAAACTCTGGACCCTACCCAGTTTGGATTTGTAAAAGGCAGATCATGTCTCCTAAACCTGACTGACTTCTTTGAAGCAGTCACCAAAGCCATAGATGAGGGTAAGGTGGTTCACACAGCTTATCTAGATCTCACCAAGGCTTTCAACACCATCCCCCATTCTGGAATTATAGATAAGCTCACTAAACTAGGTATAAATCCCTATGTCACAAGATGGGTTGTCAACTGGCTCATGGACAGAACCCACACTGCGAAAGTAGCAGACTCGAAATCCGACTTCAGTCCAGTGACAAGTGGACTACCACAAGGTTCAATCCTGGGTCCTCTCCTGTTTGGTATCTACTTCTCTGAAGTACAGGCTAACACAGAAGGTCTTTGGCTAACAAAGTTTGCAGATGACTGCAAACTAGGAGCCATAATCGAAACTCCTAATGATGTGGACATACTACAAAAGGGCCTCACTGAGACAGATGCCTGGTGTCAAAGCCATGGCCTGAAGCTCAATGCCAAAAAGTGTATTTTCATCCCCTTTGGTATAAACTCTGTACCCATGAACTACCACATAGCTGGTAGTCTACTTAATGCCAAAAATGTGATAAGAGACCTTGGAACACAGGCGGACAGTAGTCTCTCCTTTGATAATCACATCGCCACAGTGGTCAGGAAATCCTTCTAAGTGGCTCACCTCATCACAAAAGGTTTTTCATCCAGAAAAAAAGAGGTCATTGTTCCCTTCTACTCGTTACTCATTAGACACATTATAGAGTACAATGCCCCTTTTGGTATGTACCTCACAAGACATCTACAACAACTGGAAAGGCCCCAGAAATACCTCACAATGGGGATTACTGGCCTCAAACAGATGCCCTATGCAGACCGTCTAAAAAAATCTCCAGCATATCACCTACTCAGAGGCGATCTCCACCTAACATACAAAGCTATGTCAAACCCAGAGCTGTTGGACATGCTCCACTTAAAGAAATCCCAATCCGTCTGAGCTACACACTCTAGAGACCTAAACCTTGTCACCACAATAAACAGAACATGCTGGAGGGATAGATTCCTGTCCCAGAGACTTCCCATACTCTGGAACAGACTACCTATCTATGTCAAACAGAGCTCCTCATTAGCACTCTTCAAGAAAAATCTTGATGATTGGATGGGATATAGGAAATGCACCCCAGGGATCACTTCTGTGGCTCTGCTCGACAGGGACACAGGAAAATAATTTTCTTGGATGGCGAAAGCCAGGGTACATTTTTGGCTAGGCTTATATAGGCCCTAGAGCCAATAGCCTAGTACCTACCTATGAACTATTATGCCATCCTCAACCTATATTGTTCAGTGGGACTGAAAAAGCAAGGGAAGAAGACATGGACATACACCGAGGGTCAAAAGAAGGGCTTTTACAATACACAAATAAAATAGAAGTCCCATTATTAAAAACTGGCATTGAAATAGACTTGGCTATAGAAGTAGGCATTTTAAACCAATGTAAGTCATTTAATATATACAATTACAGTCAAATTTCAGTGGATGAGCTCATCTTAATTTGTTTAAGAAAAGTTTTACTTTTCAGTTTTGCTGACTATGATAGTCAGGTGTTATTAATAATTATATTTGTGTTTTACATATGATTTCCAACATAGAATGTTTATGAATGCTTTTAAAAATATTTACTATTTCTTACTTTTGAATGAGTTTATGATTTTTGGATCCTGACGTAGAGGCATCATGTGACTGTATGTGAAGAATCATGGGTAGTTTCTGATGAAGTCTGAATACTTTGTGGATAAAAGAGGTTAAACTTATTTTACACCAGTAAAATTCCTTGAGTACAGACACAGTGTGTGTCACTTTTGGTTTCTATTTTTTATGCACACATTCAAGTACTGTGATTTGAGATATAGTAATACGAGATGTTTCATATAAAAATATGATGTTTTTTGGAAAAAGGTGAGATTCTGGAAAAAGAAAAAAGATGAGTTGTAGTAATGATATTAGTGAATATGTAAGAAAGATTAAGTCAAAGAAAAGATATTACGATAGTGCTATAACAGAGTGCAAATACATGGTATGAAAGAATACTGGTAAGTAAATTATTACTGATGGCTTTGAACCCTGTTCTTATTTTGAAAATAGTATTGTCTTGGGCATGGTGTGACAGAGCTCCATAGCTGATTATGTTCTGGAGTATAAGTTTATATACGTGTTTTTACTCCTATTATCAAAATAATGTATGATTTACATGTTGGGCATGGTGTGACAGAGCTCCATAGCTGATTATGTTCTGGAGTATAAGTTTATATAAATGTTTATACTCCTATTATCAAAATAATCTATGATTTACGTGCAATAAATGGAATGCCCAGAGAGATATGTTACTAAAAGTATAAAAGGCCTAAATAACATGTCCTACATGGACCACCTCAAAGCCCTGTCACTATACTCGGTATCCTACAGACTGCTAAGAGGTGACCTGTGTCTAGCATACAAAGCATTCTCTGACCCATTATGGATGGATTTACTGCACATCAACAAGTCAAATGGCATCAGAAATGCTCTGTCTAAGGATCTAAACCTCTTCTGCAACATCAATAAAATGGTTTGGCAGGATAGGTATATTTCACAAAAGATACTGCTGCTATGAAACAGTCTCACCATCCACATAAAGGTCAGTCCTGTTTATTTTCAAACATAACTTAAATCTAAGGATGAGGAACAGAAAATGTATCCCAGGACTGCCTTCTGTACTACTAATGGACAGATGAATCTCCTAAATGCTTTATCCTGTGAATGGGTCTCCTCAAATTATCTATGATATGACCCCTGTTATTCTCATTGGGGGATATATAAAATTATCAACAGAATAAGTAAGGCCAGTCTCTAACCAAATGAGATAGGTTATTTTGAACACAAAAAAAGTGAAATTGACTAGATTTAAAATGATCTACAATGGTAGCTAGCCTAGTACTTATCTACAAATATATGAAGAAAATACTGTGAGATATGCAAGCTATTAACTGTGTATCCTTTTAAAGTACAAAGCTAATACATATTATATAAAATTAATTTAAACAGCACCCATGTTGATCATATGTAAAAACAAAGTGGTACATAAAATTAGCATTACACTTACTGTAAAATATCCAGTAGAACGATGACAATATCCGGGTGCATTTCCTGTCTCTCTACAAGATCTTTAACATCATTAGGCTTTCCACATAAAATTATGACTGTAAAACAAAAACAGCAGTTATATTTACTAGAAACTTAGTTTATTTTATTCATTAATTTATTTATTTACTAAGCAAATTTATCTGAAGACTATTTTCAGTTACAACTAAGCCAAAGGCGTGCAAATAACACAATGTGAGGAGAACTGTTTTACAGTAATGATTTGCAAACCAACCTTATAAAGACAAAACAGCAGAATCACAGTCAAGGTGAACAGCAGAGCAGTGCAATGAAAGAAACATTGTGAAGAGTCAGTAACTATACAGTGAGGCAGAAGAGCTGTTAATATACATGTAAAGTATGCACTATTTAGATTCATTCTAGTGGAAATTTATATTTATAATGATGATAAACTGATATTTAAAATTCAGTCTTTGCATAATGAGAAGTTTGCAACCTTTCACATGAGATGTTTGTTAAGAGTATTTACACAGGTTGGGAAGGTAGATAAATAATGTCCAGGTAAATGAACTATTATTTTTCAGAAAAAGCAATGGTTATATAACTTATGAGAGGGGAAAAATTAAAGTAGGTAAAGTTAAGAAGGCATTGTAGAAACAACACAAAACATGAGCAACGAGCAGCATAAATATAAAACTAATAAAGCAGAAAATAAAAAATAAAAAACGTATGCTGTACAAGGCTAGAGGACTTTAATAAAACACAAAACACATGGTAAGTGCTTCCACAGACTCAATCTGCTTCATCATACCATATAAAGAATGTAAATCAAGCAATAGTTAAATGTAATGTCTCATTTTAAAACATCCGATAAAAATAACAATCATGTGATACATCATCATTAAAACACATCTCACTTGTACAAACTCCTTTATTTTAATGAGATGTTTGTTTGCAACCTTTCACATGAGATGTTTGTTAAGAGTATTCATACAGGTTGGGAAGGTAGATCAACAATATCCAGGTAAATGAATGACTATGTTTCTCTCTGGGCCTCTGCTGAAAATTGGCTTTGTTCCAAGTCAGACTTTCCCGGTTAAATAAAATAAAAAATATCCATTAAAAACTAAGAACATCAACTGAATGTAACAATCCAAGATGCTTTTATTAACACTAAATTTGTTAACTATAACAGAAATATAGATGAGAAAGTCTCAGAAGTACTGGAGGTTTATAAGTTCATCGGTTCATAGGTAAGTACTAAGCTAGCTGCCCTCAGAGGCCATCTTAAGCCTAGATAATTTCCCTTTTTGTGCTCAAGTATCCTATCTCATTTGGTTATACATTGGCCTTACCCATCCTGTAACCAATAATTATATATTACCTCTGAGAATAACTGGGATCATACAGTGATAATTTGAGGGGACCCAAGCATGAGATTACGCATTTGGGAGCTGCTTCTGTCCATTAGTAGTACAGGGGGCAGTCCTGGGGTAAATTTTCTGTTTCCCATATATAAGAAAATCCACACAAACAGGGATGAACTTTGTTTTTGCATGAAGGTAGGGGAGGTAGGCATATATAAACCGATCGAAACATTGAATAGCCCCAGAAAGATGTGTCATTCCACCATAATTAACTTATACTGTAAATGTATATCTCCAAAATATATTACAGAGTTTATATGATTTCAGAATCTTTACCAAGCTAACAGAAAGCTTTTTAACAGTAATGTGTGTCTATGAAACCAATTCAGTTTTGGTGTAACATTTTGCCATTGAAGTTGCTATATTCCTGACATAAGCATGCATTGTTCAGTATCCACAGGGAGGTTCCAAAGGCCCAAAATGGCTTACTGTCATGAGAGATCTGTGTGAATTATACTGAATTTGATAAATCTATTACTAAGAAGGTCTGAAAATAGTTGAACATATGGACAAAGCCAACAATGAGTAAAATGTATGCATCTAAATGTTCACAAGTGACAGATAAGGAATGACAGGACTGTTGTCAAATAAGCATTAGAAACAAACTGAGTACAGTATATTTCTTGAAAGGGATAGAATAAATAGCTTAGTCCACACTGTCTCATTTTTCAAGGCTGAATCTTTCAGCTCTCACTAGGAAGAATGGAAGGGAGAAGACCCACAGTGTGTTTTAGGAAAGATGTAGTGTGATGAAGAATTAGGCTTAGAAGAAAGTAAACATCTGTTTAAACAGCAAAATAAGTTAATTCAGGGTTAAAGGGGATAGGGTTAAAATGAGACTAAAACATAACCAAATAATGTTGATAATGGCAAGTTACCCTTTGGGAAGATTAGGTTTAAGACAGAATTCTTACTCTGAAAAAATGGGTGTAAAAGGAAGGCAGCAACAGTTTAAAAATGAGACATAAAAAAGACTGCTATTTCCAGTAGCTTCACCATTTAACATAGTGGGGTTAAGAAAGGAAAGCAATTAATAATGAATCAAGTGTCTGTCAAAATAAAACTGAATCTGTAAATAAGGCTAGTAAAGATTTTGGGATTCTTCCATCTACAAACATAACAAACTACTTAGAATGGCAAAACAAAGCAGTTAATTTGAAAACTGAGAATCTACGTATACAAAATTTGGAACCAAATTGGAGAGTCGTCTTTCTAATATGAAATTGCATTTAAATGTTTACCTGGGCTTAATATAATATAATACAATGAAAGGTATGTGAGTTTAACTGTTTAGAAGAACATAGTTTATGATAAGGAAAAAGATGGATTTGGGATACCATATAATATAAACTTAATAACTGAACTGAGCGAAAGAATTCATATAAAAAGCACAGGAAAAATATACATTTTGACAAATTAGGAATCAGACAAGAGACAGAACTCCATAGCTTTTCATCATTCTGTGTTTGATATTTTGACACAATTTTTCAGCATCAAACTTATTAAAGGGCACACTATTTTAGGATGTAGATATATATATATATATATATATATATATATATATATATATATATATATATATATATACACACATATAGGGTCTACTTTGTTTTGTTGAATCGCACTTCACTGAATTTCATTTCACCCCGAACACATCACTGAAAACACAAATAACTGAAAACTCATTTAATTGAATCTCATTTCACTGAACTGCAGTTAGTATATATGGCACTGTGCAGAGTACTGTACAGCAAGTTAAAGGTATATGCCCTTTTCCCTACCGTAGTGCAATCCTGGAGTTGGTATATATAGTTGGGGGGCACAGCCCCCCACATTGGGGGTTGTGGGAGGTGTAGCCCCCAACTTATTTTGTGTACATATTATCTTCCAGAAAAAGTTAGCCATTGGTATTGTAACTATGCATGTCTGTTGTTTAAAATGTATTAGGTTCATAGGTAAATAGGTAGGTACTAGGCTATCTGCCCAAGGGCATTTTTAAGACTAGCCAGAGTATGTCGGCTTTCGCCACCCCATTGATTAATTAACTGAGCCTCTGTCAAGCAGAGCCAATCAAGTGATCCCAGGGGTGTATTTTCTGTTACCCATCCACTCATCAAGGCTTCTCTTGAAGAGTGTTAGTGAGGGGCTCTGCCTGATGTAGTTAGGAATTTTGTTCCAAAGCATGGGGAGCCTCTGTGACAGGAATCTATCCCTCCAGCATGTTCTATTTACTGTTGTGGCGAGGTTTAGCTCACTAGAGCACGTGGCTCGCAGTGACTTGGATTTCTTTAGGTGGAGCATGTCCATCAATTCTGAGTTGGACATGGCTTTATAAGTCAGGCGGAGATCACCTCTGAGTAAGCGATATGCCACTGAGTACAGCCGGAGTTTTTTCAGTTGGGCTGCATAGGACATATGTTTGAGGCCAGTGATCCTCTTGGTGAGGTGCTTTTGTGGTCTTTCCAGCTGTTGGAAGTGTCTTGTGAGGTACATCCCAAATGGGGCATTGTACTCTATGATGGGTCTGATGAGTGATGAGTAGAGGGGCACTATAACCTCTTTATTTCTAGATGCGAACCCCTTAGTAATTAGATGGGCCACATAGAAGGATTTCCTAACTACTTTGGCAATATGATTGTCAAAGGAGAGATTACTATCTACCTGGGTCCCCAAATCTCTTATTGCCTCTTCTGTATTAAGGGGGCTGCCACCTATGTGGTAATTCGTGGGTGTTTTGTTTTTTTCCAAACGGAATGACTAAGCATTTTTTGGCATTTAGCTTAAGGCCATGACTTTGACACCAGGTGTCTGTCTCAGTAAGGCCTTTTTGAAGGATGTCCATGTCAGCTGGAGAGTAAATTATGGCTCCCAGTTTTCAGTCATTGGCAAACTTTGTTAGCCATAGCCCTCCTGTGTTTGCTTGTACTTCTGAGAAATATATGCCGAACAGTAAGGGTCCCAGAACCGAGCCTTGTGGGACACCACTTGTGACTGGTTTAGAGTTGGACCTGGAGCCCACTATTCTTACCGTGTGAGTTCTGTCTGTAAGCCAGTTGTGATGTAGGGGGTTATGTTCAGTCTGGTGAGTTTTTCTATAATAACCGAGTGAGGAATGGTGTTGAACACCTTGGCGAGATCAAGATAGGCTGTGTGAACCACCTTTCCCTTGTCTATGGCCTTGGTGACTGTCTCAAAGAAGTCAACCAGGTTTAGTAGGCATGATCTACCCTTAACAAAGCTGAACTGGGTCGGGTCAAGTGTTTGGAGGTTCCCAATGTCTTTGTTAATGAGTTCCAATATGATGTGCTCCATAGCCTTGCAGACCAGGCTAGTCAGGCTTATGGGGCAATAGTCACCAGGGTCAGTTGTGGCCCCTCCTTTGTGGAGCAGAATAACCGTTGTGCGCCATTCTATGGACACATAGCCTGTGGAGAGGCTGAGGTTGAACAGCATGTTTAGGTGGGGGGTTAGTTTGTTCTGTAGTTCGTGCAAGACACAGCCTGGGACACCATCTGGCCCCATTGATGCTGTGTTTTTTGGCTTTTGAAAGGGCTGTTTTCACATGTGCTTCTGTGATTTTCCAGGACACTACACTTTTCCATTATCATTGTGGGCCCTTTTGAATGCACTGAATCTATCTGCTAGGATGTTGGCAATATCAGTAGGTTCAGTATATCTTGTGCTATTTTGCACTAACTCAGAGCATATCTGTGAGTTGCCACTTCGATTCTTGACATAGCTAAAGAAGACTTTGTGGTTATCTTTTGAATCCTTGGCTATTTTTCTTTCAAAGTTAGCCTTGGAGGATTTTATGAGGGACCTTAGTTTCTTACTGATACTGATCAGGGATGTCTTTCCTTCTTGGGATTTGCTTTTTTTCTGAACTAGTTTCCTCCTTCTGTTGTATAACCTGTTTATGGCAGGGGTCCACCAGACTGGTTTCCTTCTCTTAGGGAAGTGAGTCTTGGTCTTGCTAGGGATCTTTGTAGGTGCTCATAAAGTGCAATTGTAAAGGATTCTGCATCTTGGGCAGTGTTATCCTTTAGCGTGGGGGCTGTGAAACTTACCCCCTCTGCCTTAAGTAAGGTGAAGTTTGCTTTAGAAAAGTTTTTCACTGTGGTTTCCTTGGTTGGGGGTGGTGGTGGGGTGTGGACATCCAGGGTGATTAGTTTATAGTCTGATCTAACCAGTGATGGGTTGACCTCCGGTACGGATCACCTGTCGCCCATGTTGGTGATGACCAGGTCCAATATGTTGTGGCCTCTGGTAGGGGAGTTTACCAGCTGATCCAGGGCATTTGAGTTGATAAATTCCAGGAAGCGCTGAGCCTGGGAGTTTGTACTCAAGCAGTTTTCCCAGTTAATGATAGGGTAATTGAAATCGCCCAATATCAGGGTGTTCGGTAGGACCTTCATGTTTTCCATTGTCTCCAGAAAGGCGGAGTGGTGGTCCTGGGTCATGGAGGGTGATCTGTAGCAGGCCACAATTTGCATTGCAGATTTGCCTGATGTTAGTTGCACATGGATGATCTCAGAGGTATCATGCTGCACCACTAACCTGGAGGTGCGAGTATCCTTGATGAATATGGATACACTCCCTCCTTTTGTGTTTCAGTCCATGTTCTATGGCCGAAATGTTTGGTATGAGTTGTAGCCCAGTAGTGCTGGAGTGCTCTCTGGAGCCTTGAACCAGGTTTCAGTTACTACACAGATGTCGACGTTCTCCATACTTAGGAGTGCTTTGAGCGCATGCATTTTGAGATTTAAACTCCTGGCGTTGAGTAACATAACCGTCATTTTTTTACTTGTGCTGTTTACGGTGGTGGATTTGAATTTTGAGCCTTGTCTAAAAAAGGCACTATGGGAGCAGCAAAGCCTTGGCCAGTATTCGAAAGCCAAGGGGTGACAGGTGCAAGCCATCTCTTGCAAAGCAATGCGGCTTGTCGAGCATGTCATCCTAGGCTGACAGACACTGGATCCCCTTTGAATGACACCAGAAGCTTAGCCAATTGTTGAAATTGATAATTTTTTCTTTATACTGAGGTATCATTCTTGGTGAGGGCAGGATGCTACTCAGGGTCAGGGTCATACTCACCTAGGCTACATGATCAGAGAGCTCTTCCATGTCACTTTTCATGTAGTTCAGGGAGGTACATATCAGGTCATTCACACCAACATGAACAATGACAGAGTCATATTTGTACTTGTTCTGGAGTGACCTGAGTGACTGTGTTATGTGGCGGATTCTGGCTCCCGATAGGCAGCTAACAGTAACCTTCTCCTTGTCCAGCCTAGTGAGTGGGGCATCAGTGTGCCTGACTATTGAATCACCTATTACTAGTGTGTTAGGTATGTTATTTCGCCTTAAGGGCTGTGATTGTGCGGCACATTGATTTTGTGTTTTATGTGTTGTCTGGTTTGTGACGGGAGGTGCAGCTTTTGTGGTTTCTGCTTTGGAGCTCTCTGATGCTTTTGCAGGTTTTTATTTAGAGCCTCTGAATATGATTTTGTGTATTTATGTGTATTTTTTGCCATTGCTGGTTTAGTAGGTCTATGTGAGGCTGGAGGTGTGGTGCAAGTGTTAACCTTCACCTCATGACTGTCTGTTCCAGTCTTGAGTGGAGAGACCTTAGCCTCCAGTTTGGCTGTATAATTGCATCTCTCGCATATGTTAGTGTTTTGTGGTAGGAGGAGAGGGCTGTCTGTGTACATGAGGCAGTTGTAACATTGCCTCAGGATACCTAGATTCACCAGCTGGACTGGAGAGTACACCTGAAGTTGCCCTTTGCTTATGCCTGAATAGTAGGGTGAGCTGCTTAGTCGCTTGGTTGGTGAGGGGTGGATAAAGAGCCTTGCCCTGCTGGGAAGTCAAGTGTCAGGGTATATTAGTGCTTGCCATTAGGTCTGAGCAAGTGCTGGACTGTTGGATGCTTTTTGAGTGCTTAGGTTGAGAGTTAAACTAGTTTCAAGTGAAAAACTGAAGAGGAGACTTAGTGGAGCCGGAAATAATTTAACCCTAGCTAAACAGTGCTGCCCGGCGCACAAAACCTTGCAAACATACTTTTTAAACTACTAACTTCTGGGCTGGAACCACTCCTCCAGGGACAGATGGCTGCTCAAAGTTCCCCTCTCTCACAGGTGAACAGAGAAACCTCCCTCTATCCAAGTAAGGTATGGGCAACTCAGAAACTTGTAACACAGCCCTGAAATCAGCACTATCCTGAAAACTGGACTCTACTAGCTTAGAAAGGCGGGAAACAAGAATTTTTTTTTTGGAAAAGATCAGACAAAACAGTAAAAAGTACATTTAAAACAGCTTTAAATGACTACAAGCGATCAGAAAAGGCTATCGCACTTTAATGTGTAGCCTACAACAGTTAAACAATTTATTTAAACAAAAAACAACTTTCTAAAAGTGCAGGCAGTCAAATAAGTACAATATGTGAAAAAAACAAGCTTTTAAATCACAATAAGTGCTGGAAAAATCAGCATTTAGGTGGAAAACAGTTAAGTACAGCAAGAAAATACAGAAAAAGAAAAATGATATTCAATCACTCCAAATTCTCTCTTTTAAGCTAGAAGGCTTGTATCAGTTTAAGGCTGTCTAGTGCTTTCCAGTAGGTTAGTTACAGGAAAGATGGGAAACCAGTGCAGATGTGGTCTTTTAAACCAGAAAGTTGAAAGCGATGGACAACTTCCCGAATGATCAATAAACTACAATTCCTGGGCCAAGAACCACTCCTCTTGTGGTAGACAGGCTACCTAGTACTTACCACTCCCACTGATAAGCTAGAAAGCTGCACTCCAACACAAAAACTTGGGGGGGCTCAGAAGCTTACAAACAGTCCTGGATACAGCAAATCTGTACCTGGACAAGACTAGTTACGGGAAATGTGGGGATCAAGTGCAAACATGGGCTTTAAAACCAGAAAGTTAAGAGAGATGGAAAAAACTGTCCAAACGGCCAATAAACTACAATTTCTGAGCCAGAACCACTCGTCTTGTGGAAGATAGGCTACCTAGTGCTTACCACTCCCACTGATAAGCTAGAAGGCTTCCCTCCAACACAGAAAGGCTTGCAGGGCTCAGAAGCTTACCAACAGTCCTGGATACAGCAACTCTGTATCTGGACTAGGCTAGTAACAGGAAAGGTGGTAAACAGCGGAAGTGCAGCTTTTAAACCAGAAAGTTGAAAGAGATGGGAAAAAACTGCCCAAACGGCCAGTAACTACAATTTCTGGGCCAGGAACCACTCCTCTTGTGGTAGATAGGCTACCTAATGCTTACCACTCCCACTGATAAGCTAGAAGGTTTCCCTCCAACACAGAAAGGCTTGGGGGGCTCAGAAGCTTACAAAGAGTCCTGGATACAGCAAATCTGTACCTGGACTAGACTAGTAACAGGAAAGGTGGGGAACAAGTGCAAATACAGGCATTTAAGCCAGCAAGTTGAAAGAGATGGAAAACTGCCTAAACAGCCAATAAACTACAATTTATGGGCCAAAACCCTCTCTTCCCATGGTAGATAGGCTACCTGATGCTTACCACTCCCACTGATAAGCTAGAAGGCTTCCCTCCAGCACAGAAAGGCTTGGGGAGCTCAGGAGCTTACAAACAGTCCTGGATACAGCAAGTCTGTATCTGGACTAGACAAGTTACAGGAAAGGCAGGAAACAAGGTAGGAATTTTTTTTTTTTTTTTTTTTTTTTTTTTACAGAAAAGCAACTAAAACAGCAGTAAAAGTACATTTAAAACAGCTTTAAATGACTACAAGCGATCAGAAAAGGCTATCGCACTTTAATGTGTAGCCTACAACAGTTAAACAATTTATTTAAACAAAAAACAACTTTCTAAAAGTGCAGGCAGTCAAATAAGTACAATATGTGAAAAACAAGCTTTTAAATCACAATAAGTGCTGGAAAAATCAGCATTTAGGTGGAAAACAGTTAAGTACAGCAAGAAAATACAGAAAAAGAAAAATGATATTCAATCACTCCAAATTCTCTCTTTTAAGCTAGAAGGCTTGTATCAGTTTAAGGCTGTCTAGTGCTTTCCAGTAGGTTAGTTACAGGAAAGATGGGAAACAAGTGCAGATGTGGTCTTTTAAACCAGAAAGTTGAAAGCGATGGACAACTTCCCGAATGATCAATAAACTACAATTCCTGGGCCAAGAACCACTCCTCTTGTGGTAGACAGGCTACCTAGTACTTACCACTCCCACTGATAAGCTAGAAAGCTGCACTCCAACACAAAAACTTGGGGGGGGGGCTCAGAAGCTTACAAACAGTCCTGGATACAGCAAATCTGTACCTGGACAAGACTAGTTACGGGAAATGTGGGGATCAAGTGCAAACATGGGCTTTAAAACCAGAAAGTTAAGAGAGATGGAAAAAACTGTCCAAACGGCCAATAAACTACAATTTCTGAGCCAGAACCACTCGTCTTGTGGAAGATAGGCTACCTAGTGCTTACCACTCCCACTGATAAGCTAGAAAGCTTCCCTCCAACACAGAAAGGCTTGCAGGGCTCAGAAGCTTACCAACAGTCCTGGATACAGCAACTCTGTATCTGGACTAGGCTAGTAACAGGAAAGGTGGTAAACAGCGGAAGTGCAGCTTTTAAACCAGAAAGTTGAAAGAGATGGGAAAAAACTGCCCAAACGGCCAGTAACTACAATTTCTGGGCCAGGAACCACTCCTCTTGAGGTAGATAGGCTACCTAATGCTTACCACTCCCACTGATAAGCTAGAAGGTTTCCCTCCAACACAGAAAGGCTTTGGGGGCTCAGAAGCTTACAAAGAGTCCTGGATACAGCAAATCTGTACCTGGACTAGACTAGTAACAGGAAAGGTGGGGAACAAGTGCAAATACAGGCATTTAAGCCAGCAAGTTGAAAGAGATGGAAAACTGCCTAAACAGCCAATAAACTACAATTTATGGGCCAAAACCCTCTCTTCCCATGGTAGATAGGCTACCTGATGCTTACCACTCCCACTGATAAGCTAGAAGGCTTCCCTCCAGCACAGAAAGGCTTGGGGAGCTCAGGAGCTTACAAACAGTCCTGGATACAGCAAGTCTGTATCTGGACTAGACAAGTTACAGGAAAGGCAGGAAACAAGGTAGGAATTTTTTTTTTTTTTTTTTTTTTTTACAGAAAAGCAACTAAAACAGCAGTAAATACAATTCAAATGCAGTGCAGGCTAGCACGCGTGTATCAATATTACGGCAAATACAGTTTAATTAAATGCAATTAAATTAACAAATGACTAAAAAACAAGTGCAGAAGGCATTAAATTAAAAGGCTACTAACAAGCAGTAATAAGTGCAGAGTAAGAGCAGCTGAATACACACACACACACACACACACACACACACATATATATATATATATATATATATTTTTTTTTTTTTTTTTTTTGAGGGAGGGAACACAGCAGGATTAAGAAGCTACAGGGTTTGTCCTTCTCATATGCTCTCTTTGTACACAGTAGGAGTGCCTGAACTCAGAATATGATCTCACTGCACTCCGTTGAGTGAGCAAATGAGATGGGCCCAGAAGGAGTATCCAAATACAAACTTACAAGAGGGGCGGGCAGTTTCAAAGCCACCAAGATTAACACCAAGAAAAGAATAGGGTGGGTGGGAGAAATACAGTGGAGACAACAAGAGACAGAACCAACACAGCACCACTATAAAGAATAGGCAAGTGTATAAATACAGCACAGTGCAAATTAAGTTGCAAAAAGTGTACTTATCAGTTTGAAATAGATTCCAATACTGCAGCTCACAGCAAATCTATCAGCTTTCCAGCAGTTCACAGAAATGCAGTCTATAGTTTGAAGTTTTTGGTAAAATACATTATAAAACAAACCAGGTGTGGATCTATGCCTCCACACACCCCCAATGTGGGGGGGCTTTGCTCCCCACACCCCCTAACTATAGAGATATATATATATATATATATATATATATATATATATATATATATATATATATATATATATATATATATATATATATATATATATATATATATATATATATATATATATATATATATATATATATATATATATATATATATATATGTATATATATATATATATATATATATATATATATACTAACACCAAGATTGAACTACAGTGGGGAAAAGGGCATATACCTTATACCTTTTACTTGCCTTACATACTAAGTTCAGTTCAGTGAAATGATATTCAGTGAAATGAGTTTTCAGTAATTTGAGTTTTCAGCGATATGGTCGGGGTGAAATGAAATTCAATGAAATGAGATTCAATGAAACAAAGTAGACACACACATACACACACACACACACACACACACACATATATATATATATATATATATATATATATATATATATATATTCTTTTTTTTTTAAATAGGTGATATAGCAAGGCCTTCTGAAAGAAAATCTGCAA
>NC_056726.1:177909961-178014961 GCF_019279795.1 Protopterus annectens
GTTTTCTCACATTTATTTTTTGAACTGTTGATAAAGGGTAAAACCATATGATATAAACTGCATCTTTCTCAATCATGTATTGTGGTTCATGTTTCCAACGCGTCTCAGCTACTTCATTGTTGTAATGTTTGCACAATCCCCTATGCAACTGTCTTGCCACGTTATTAAGCCTTTGCCATTAGTATAATACACCCAGCAACAAGATGTGTATCTATTTCCAGTTCTGTTTTACATAACCTGCATTTATCTGTTTCTCCCACATTTAATAGACTTTATAAACCAATGTATATGTAGTCCACTATCTTGCAACTCTAATATTTACCTTTTATCTTCTGGCTTAAATTTACCTCTCCTTAACCATTCCTGTGTCAGATCCTGATCAACATAAGGTTGTTTAAGGAGTTTTCTCTACTTGCAACGCTATTTATGCCATTTCAACATTTCGTGACTTGTCATCTGATCCTACTTCTTATATTCTTTCTTTTGTCTTTTGACACATTCAGTTGCTGCTTGACTTTTGTCTCCTTCTGGTTTGGTTTCTATTCTCACTTGCAATATGCTTCTGCTAAACTAAGCAGGGAAGTCATCGTAGATTTGTTCTCTTTATGTTTCAAAACTGTTGCAATCTGGTGAGGTCAGCAGATATGCATGCAGTCCTACAGTTGCAGATTTGTACATGTACTCAGTTTCAAGGAAGCCCATACCTCTTTCAGAATGGCGAATATATAATATTGGTATACACTAAATATTATGATACATTTTCTTGTTTTCTTGTCCAACTGATCCAATACCTTTTGGGACAGTCAGTCACCCTAAAACTCTTAACTTAGAACAGGAAGAGCAAAATGGTTGAATTCTGTTCACATTCATTTATGTTTTATTGTCAATCCTTCATCAGTTCCCAAATATCTATACACTCCTTCCTGCTCAAGTTCTTTTAAATCACATTCCTGTCCAATTCTGATATTTTCTTGGTGCTGCAGCTGTCCTGCTTTAAAGGTTGCTTTTGCACATTTATCAAAACCAAAAACCACAAAGAAGTTCAAAGAAGATATGCCACAAGATAATGTAATTCATCAGAATGTTGAAGTTCAAGCACAATAAAAGGATGCTAATGCTGAATTATTTCCATGGTGGTCTGAGGTTTACATTATCTTGTGGCATATCTCTGTTGAACGTCTTTGTGGGGTTTAGTCTTTTCATCCTTCTTTGGCACCTTTGTTGTTTACTTATTAAAAGCAAATGGCGTTCTTATATCATCTGACAACGTTTTGACCCCTTGCAGTTGCATTTCCAGCTCCTCATCTAATGAACTATACAGTTTTAAATCATCCACAAAAAGGAGATGAGACATCTTTACACATTGTTGTTGTCTGGGAGCCAAATTGTAACCATGACCTAATCTGTTAAGCAGACAGCATAATGGGTTAAAGGCAAGACAAAAGAGAATATCCCCCTTTGAATTGCTACCCCTGGGACAATAATTTGTTCTTTGCCATGGCTTAGCTGCAAATGATTTGCCACTGTTTCATGGTCACTGTAATATAACTGATCAATGTAGGGTCTATCTTATACATCTGTAAGCACTCCTTTATCCATGAATGTGGGATGCTGTCAAATGCTTTTTTGTAATCTGTTGATACCATACTTATATTTGTCCCCTTTTACAATTTTCCATTATGACTTTATTTAACAACAAATTATCCTTTGTTCCATTTGACCTTCTTTAGTTATCCTTTTGTTTATTGCCATGATTCAGTTGTCTTCTAAATGGCTGTAAACTCTCAGCATCAATTCCAGTACATAGCTTATACATCACTGGGAGGCAAGTTATTGGTCTACAGTTTTCAGGTTCACTCTTAAGAAGGATTATCATTTTTCCAGTTGTTAAGTAGGTTGGTGTCTTTTTGGGATGCACATATAAGTAGTTCTTACTCAGGGGCTAAATCTTCATGTAAAGATGTTAACACTTTTAGCCAGAAGTTAGGTACTGCATCTGGGCTTGGAATTTTCCATTTAGTAGCTTTTCTTAATTTTGCTTCACATTTTCTATCCATTACTTCATCCCATTTAGTATCCTGTACATTTGAACTTCTTATTGTTTATTTTACTTCTTTCAATTCAGCATCTTTATTATGTTTCATAGAGGTTTCATAGATGGGCGGCCACAGTGGTGCCACCTCACAGAAAGAGGTTCTCTGGTTCGATCCTCAGCTGGGGTGCCTTCTGTCCGGAGTCTGCATGTCCTCCCTGTGGTCACATGGGTTTCCTCCAGATGCTCCAGTTTCCTTTCACATCCCAAAGATATGTTGTAGGTGGATTGGACACTCTAAATTGGCCCTAGGCGTGTGTGCATGTGTGTGTGCCTTCTGAGGAAGGTTGGGTGCCGGGCTGGCAACTTGACATCATAAAACTCCACTGCCAATCATGAGTGGACAGGTGATCTGCTGTGGTGACCCCTAACCAGGAAAAGCCAAAAGAAGAAGAAGAAGAGGTTTCATAGATATTTCTCCAAAATCTATTTCTTCTTTTTTTGTGGTGTTTTTATTCCTTTTGCTTTGCTTCCCAATTCTCTATAAAACTTTTTTAGATCATCAATGACTTGCTCATTTTGTATTTTTCCTTTATATTTATCTGCATATCCTCTAAGTTTTTCTGCCTGTTCTGATACATTCCGTTTATCATTTGCAATAGTGTAGGAGAGGTCTGTTCTAATACTGTGCATTTTTTATCACATCTATCTTTCTAAGTACTTTTTTGATCTGTTCCCTCCTCTATACTCTTCTTACAGTGACACATCCTTTCTTAATTGTGTTGCAGTTTTCTCTATTTGATACTTCCATGATGTCATTTGAGTTCTTCCTTTCCTTTGTGTTATTGCTGTATAGTTTTGTGGTAAGACTTTATCAGTTATTAATTTAGCTGCACAGTAATACATTCTATTTGCTTCTGTTATATCACATGAATATCTGTGAATAGTCTTGATTATTGTGTTCATTTGTTTTATCAGACTTCTAACATTTTGGGTCTTATTCACTTTCTTAATCTATTTCTTTCATCGAGTGTTATGCATCTCTATTAACTCAAGCAACTTTTCCCTTAGATCTTTTTCTTCTAAACTGAAGGCAAACTATTAATTCTCCATTTCCTGCAAGTATTCTACAGAACGTGCCAGAACATCTTCCTGTTACATACTCTCTTCAGCTTCATCCTGTGTCATCCATTGTTCTTTCATATGGGAACTTACTGGCCTATCACTACACAAAATTGACTGCATCAGAGTTGCCACCATTGCCTACTCCTTCTGTTGCTGTGCAGCTCCAGTTGAACTTTTGCACTGGTTTCCCACTGGAGGCTCCAAAGTATCTTTAGATGGGAATTAATCAGATGTTTCCTGTTTCACTGGTTTCTCCTTAATTTGAAGATTCATTGTTCTATCATGCTGTGATGTCACCAAAGGTGGATTTTCTACATTAAATTCTTCACTTTGCAGGTAATCCATAACTTCAGTTTCCATTTCTTTAACTTCTCTATTACTAATTCTCTTTTCGACTTTCCCCCTTTGCTTACCATGTGCAGGTGGTGATGTAATAACAGAACCAGATGTGTCTAGATGCAAAAAAAGCAATATAAAACAGGAATGATAAGCATCACAAAGTAAATGACAGAAGAAACAGAAAAAACTGCCTTTACAACTGCAGAATAAGACACACCTCATACAGATCTTTACTGTCCACTGCACACCCTCCCTCACATTTGTTCTGCCTTTTCTCTCTCCCTTTATGTCTCTTCTATCCCCCATGTCTCTGGCTCTACACATCTACACACACACACAGACACACACACATACACACACACACACACACACACACACACACACACACACACACACACACACACACACACACACACACACACACACACACACACACACACACACACACACAAACACACATATCTCTCTCTTTATATGTATATATATATATATATATATATATATATATATATATATATATATACACATATATATGTATATATATATATATATATATATATATATATATATATATATGTGTATATATATATATATATATATATATGTATATATAGATGGGTCCCTATCAATTGATCAAGTTTTCAAAAACTCGAACTTCATATGATTGAGACCATATGATTAAGTTTTTGAAAACTCAAAGCTTTTGTATAGAGATTGAGATACAGCGAGGGTCAGGAAATGTACCCATTTCCTCACCATAGTGTGATCTCAAAGTTGGTATATATAATTTGCATCGGGTGTGGGGAGTGCAGGGGGGTGGACCCCTGCAAAAATGGTATATTTTTGCGTTTTTTAACATCACTTTCAGAATCAGTGTATGGTGGTTTATGATGTCTTGAGTTCCATTGCTCTATACGAGAGGAAACGTATCAGGAAAGAAAAAATACATAAGTAAAAAAAAATTGATTGTTAAACCCAAAAAAAATCTATGAATGTATCCCTCCATCACACATAAAATACATGAAAAAGGAAGGCTCCATATCAGTACATAAAATTAGTACAGATTCCCCCCTCCCCGCAACTGCAAAGAAAGAAAAAACAATGTACACCCATTAAGGAAAAATGGTTAACAAGTTCTGTGTTGTCCATTCCATGGAGGACAGCCAGGTAGACATCAGAGCCTTAACATAATTGTTTGTGCTAATAATAAAAAGTCACAATGAGGCCAGCACCAAAGAGTGAATGTATATATATTATACTTTAATGTGGCATCACCAAATGAATCAGACTGGTTTCGGCCCATGGCCTTCCTCAGTGATACAACACTGACAAAAATGAATACTTTAAATAGTATTCTTAATTAATCCATTAAGTAAAATAAACTAGTATTTAAAGGCACAGTTTCCTAACAGGGGGTTTGTACATACAACCAACTTTCAAAAACCTTTACAGATGGTCATTCAAACCAGGGGAAAATAACCCCCTTAATTTAATAATCCAACCCCTCTCTTATTAATTATTAATACCATGCCATCCCATTTTGTTGGATCTGTCCCCCCATATTTTGTCAATAATTGTAAAACGAAATTTAGCGGTTTTACGATTTAACATGTTTATATAGAGCATTTGTCAAACGTTGATTTCTAATGTCACCAAGATGCTCCGACATTCTAATCCTGAATGGCCTGGACATCTGGCCCACGTAAAAAGTGGAGTAAGAGCTGGTGGCCAAATAGACCACCCAATCAGTTCCACAATTTCCAAAACATTTTATATTGTATACCCTGCTGGTACTTCTGCTAGAAAATTTCTTGGATTTAAGCATATGTATACAAAATGAGCAATGCCCACAGGGAAAAGACCCAATCAATTTGTCCCCTGTTAATGTTAATTGCTGACCCAAGCCTGTAAATGTACACCCAGTTTTGAAGTGATTGAAATATGAGCCCATATTACGGCCTGTACGATATGAAAATAGAGACTCAAGAGTTAGTATCTTAGCTAACTTCTGGTTTGCCAAAAGAATATTCCAACTATCCCTAATCACATTCACATTTCTAATGGCATTGATATTCCTGCCATAAGTTGTCACAAACCTAACCACATTCTCCTCTGTACATGATTTCATCTTATACTCCAATAATTGGGCTCTGTTTGGTTCTCTAGCCCAATTGCTGGCTGTCCTAATAGGGTCTATATTAGAACATCAAAGTTTCAGAACTTCAAATGTTCTAATATCGAACCCAATTCAGTGAATGCTGACAACATCGAACATGCAGAACAGCGATTTTTTTTCTGAGGGAAAAAATTTGCTGTTCCAAAACACATATACACAACACAAGCACACCAAACAAACAGCAATCCACACACATAAACCTAAACTCTTACATCTAACCCTACACTAAACTATACATACACCACTAACTATCCACTTACCTTAACCCAAACCCTAACCCTAAGGTCCGTCACTATCGCACACTGACCTCACCCATGCCCAAACCCTAACTCACCTACCCCACCCTAACCCTTACGTCCACACAATCGCACACTTACCTGAACCCGACCCGTAACGTTCCACCACAATGCTGAAAATAGCGAAGAGGCAGAAACAGACAACTGAATTCTTTCCCTGGGAAAAATTTGGTTTTCTGCAGCTTCGCTATTTTCAGTGTTTGCTGAATAGGGTTCGATATTTGAACATTTGAAGTTCTGAAACTTCGATGTTCTAATGTAGACCCATCCTAATATACCCATGTTTATATCCCCAGCTGCGAAACTTATGTATAAGGTCCTGTTGATGGTGCTCGTAGGTGCCTTGATCTGAACAAATTCTCCTCACTCTAAGAAACAGGGATTTATGTATATTTTTAATAATATGATGGGGGTGTAAACTCGTTGCCTCCAATAAACTCTTGTACTGGGGGTATTTGCGGAACACCTGTATAGAAAGTGTATGATCCTGATTCTGTGTTATCCGTACATCCAAAAAATTAATTTCTTGTTCATGCATATTGAGTGTAAACACCATCCCCCATTTGTTCTCATTTAGACACTGGATAAACTCTGATGAATATGTAACATCACCCAGCCAAATCAACCAGCAATCGTCGACGTACCTACGCCAGATATCCATGTCCCCTAAATAGATGTTATGTAATGGGTCTTAGATAAGATGTTCTTCCAGGTACCCCATAAAAAGATCTGCATAAATAGGGGCAAATGAAGCCCACATTGCAGTTCCTTGTGTTTGCCAAAAGCAGTCTGCTTGAAAATAAAAAACATGTTTCATTAGTACATGTTCAGCCATACAGGTTAGCAAAGTGTTGAAACTGGGTGGATAAATATCTGCCTTATTGAGTCAATATTGAAGGGCTTCAAATCCAGCTCAATGGGTGATATTCGTATAAAGGGTGGTAACATCTAAAGTACACATTATCCAATCCGGTTCCAACTGTGACTCAGACAAAATCTGAAGAAATTGAGTGGTGTCCTTTATTCTTGAGTGAACCATTTTTAATAAAGGTTGCAAATATTGTGTTAAGAACATGGAAAGGGGTTCTGTCAGTGAGACCCTGCCAGATACTATAGGTCTTCATGGTGGTTTCTCCAAACATTTGGGAATTTTAGGTAGCAGATAAAAAATCTGCTTCTGAGGGTCATCCACCACTAGTTGTCCCTTAGTAGCCACATCAATAATCCCTTCCTCTACTGCAAGTTCCAAAAATGAATCTATATCTTTTTTGAAATGCATAGTGAGATCCAGTGGTGTTGACATGTAGTATCTAGAATCATGTAGCTGTCTAAAGGCTTCATTCGGATAATATTGCATGTCCATAACCACCACTGCTCTTCCTTTGTCAGCTGAATTAATGACAATATTAGAATTATTTTTCAAATGTATTAACGCCTGTTGCTCTTGTTCTGACAAATTATGACCTAACATGCATGAATCATATTGTTTAAAATGTAAATCTTTGAGACAGGACTCTTAAAGTGCAGAAACAAATTTGTCCATAGGAGGCTGAAAATTAGATTTTCGAAACCGAAAATCTATACATTTCTGAGTCTTACCTTGTTCACCAAAAAATAGTTTTAAACTTAACAGATGGCAAAAGGCCTACACATCACAGACAACAGTGTTTTCATTCATAAAAAATCCAGGAACATATGATAAACCTTTATGGAGTAGTTGTAATTCAACACTGGTGAGATCAAGAGAGGAGATGTTATGCACATTAAAAACATCTTTTATCAAGGTATTAGAACCTGTAACAATGTTTCCACATTTTTCACTTTTTCTATGTTTTCTACCACCCCTGTGTTGCTTAACCCTAAAGGGTCATCCAGACTTCTGGATTTTTTGTGTGCTGGGGACCCTTGAGTGAGTACTTGTTCAATTTCTGTAGTAGACAAATCCTCCCCTGAGGTACTACTATAATCTGTTTTGGATCTCTTTAAGATAGATCTAGGTCTTTTCTTTCTAATTTTCCCCACATTAGCCTGCCCATCAGAAAATGTAACTGTTTTTGGGGCCAAATGGTTTACCTCTTTCGTAATCTGCTAGATCCCATTGACATTTCTGTAATTTCTTAGTTTTTAATGTTTTCTCCAAGGATAATAAATCCTGAGAATGTTTGGTCAAGCATAATTTATACTGGGTCTGTCCAGCAAATGTTTTAACTTCCTCACTAATCTGTTTAATGTCATTGGCATTTATTTCTATAGTCCATTCATAATAGGAAGAAAGAATATTAACAAAGGACATAGTCACCTGTTGCTGAGCAGATGTCCATTCTTCCATCAATATATCATCAGGAGCACTAACAAAAGGCTGTATTCTGATTCTTAACCCCCTGGGTGTGGTGTTTTTTGCTTGGTATGCCCTGAATAACTTTAAGTGCCATACATTGGTCCTAAGTGAGGACATGCTTTTAGTAAGCTTCCCAAATAAATACCTACAAATATCATCCGGGTCCCTCAAATTATTACCCATATTTTCACTTTGATCCATAAGGCCAAAAATATGTAAATCATCTTTATCAGATGAGAGTCCCTGTAAAATGGTAACAAAGTCCATTGTCCTCCCAACGTATCACAAACAATACATGGTGGAAACTAAAGATTTAACTTGGACAAATTACCACTTTATACTAACAACTTCACACCTCCAGGATGGTGCATACTGAGACAAAGGTATACACCTGTAATAAATTGTGATGTCAACAACTTGGTATCTCAGTACAGATAAATTCCAGCTCCCTATATTAAACTACATTGGTATGAATTGTACCAGCAGGCAATGCATAAATACATTTGTCCATTAGACCAAACATATTAATAAATCCAATCAGCTTCAATAAACATTAAAGCTGAAAAACAAGTGATTAATGAAATCCTGTTCAAATCTATACAACAATAATGTCAAAAAGATTGTTGTAAAATTGTTGTTTTCCAGTTGTGCAAAAAAATCAGAACATTATAATGGATTAATAAGTTTCTAGAATCTAGTCATGACCTGAAATTCAAAAAACAAAACAAGCAGGCAAATAATTACGCCCAAAAACACATCAAAACATCAAGTTCAAGTTAAACCCTTCATAATATAATTTACACATGGAGATAAACTTTTTATCTATCATGACAATTCATACTAGGGCATTTTTTGTTTAAATATAATTAGAAAAATACATACATTAAATCTATAGAATAGTTGTGAAGAATTCGGTTATAACCTTCAAATAAACTACAATAAAAGTCATATATTATATTTATGACCATAATCCCGAAGCCAATTACTGCAGCTGGCAATAAACGTTCTATCGTCGTCCGTTCCAAATAAAAAATGAAGAAAAATTGAAAGACAAGCTTCTGATAAAAAATAATATAGTTAAACAAGTAAACATAGTCATATACCAATAGTCCCAAGACCAAATGCAGGAACTGGCAATAAACGCTCCAGCGTCGTCTGTATATCCAGGTATTAATGATAGTATTACAATCAAGCCTATACTTGAAGTGAGAATATAATATATCACAACATATTGCACTGATGTCACTATTAACACATGATATTAATGCAGTAAGTGATTATTTCAAATTTACATACAGTTCCAGTAGAACAGGCATTTCATATTTGGACACATACATTAGTAATACATCTGATGGTTTCAACTCTAGGATATACAGGAAGGAGACTTTTAGCAATTCACATCTTGAATTCTCTAGCAGTAACCCTATAAGTCAGAAATGGAGTATTCTTAAAGGCCAAATGTATTCGAGCTGCTCGTATGACTTCAAATTATTTGGAGATGGTTAAAGAGATGGAAATAATTGGGGAGATGTTCAGAAATTGAGGCTACCCCAATAAATTAATAGTGGATACTTGTAAGTATGTACAGCAGGAGTGGGGTAACAAGTACAAACCCCTTTTAGGAGTTGGTATTGGACAAGATAAAGAAGCAGGGGCATGTATTACAGTTAAAGATGATTCTAGTAACAACAATTATAGTAGAGTGTGTATTTTAAAATATGGTCCCCACATAGGAGAGGTACAGAGAATCATAGGAAATAATTGGAACATCTTGGGATGTGATAAAGTTGTTCAAGAAAAATTAGGGAACCAACCGCGTTTTGTGTACAAGACTAGTATTAATTTAAAAGGTTTACTTGAAGTCGGTAAGGCTAGAAACAACACTTCAGAAATTCAGGAGGGCACGAAAAAGTGTGGACAGTGCAATCAATGATTTCAGAATGTCTGCGGATAAGATTTTCCCTGCAACCAAAGCTGTAATAGTGCCTGGAAATGGTGGAGGAATTGTAGAATATTGCAACTGGTATGGGTGGACAAGAAAAGCACTAAATAAGGAGTTTTCTGAGGAAGTTAGTGTATTGTAACCGACGAAAAGCTTGGGAGAAGCTTAAACCTAATAAATTTTGTTTGTTTTACATTTTGGCGACATGGAGTTTTATTTTGGTGTTCTCGAGGGACGGAGGAGTTTTGTGCATCTCATCTCTTTTACAGTGTGTCTACATTTTCTTGGTTTGTCGACACAATCAATGTTTTGCCATAATGGAAGTGAATACATTAGTGCTGGGTGATGCTAGTAGTACATTAGTAAGGTTTAAAAAGGGTAATTGCAGAACCAAACATGTCATTTATTTGGCGAAATGGGACAACTGTCCATGTTATTATGTTGGGAAGACCGACAGGTGTCTTAGAAATCGGATCTATGATCATTACTACAGTATCAGGAAGAATGATACAAATAACGCACTTTTCCGTCATCGTGCAGCAAACCCTAATTGTGACACATTTAAATTTGCCATTTTAGAACAGGTTAAGGTTAACCCCAGGGGAGGGAATATTAGGACCCTACTGGGGGAGAGAGAGATAAAATGGCAAATTTTGTTAAATGCTACAGTATATCCGGGTATTAATGATAGTATTACAATCAAGCCTATACTTGAAGCGAGATTATAATATATCACAACATATTGCACTGATGTCACTATTAACACTTTTTTTTCTCACAAAATTAAGTATGCATTTTCTCCCATTCAATTGGTGTGATTTTGTTGTACTTTTAAATGAATTACATTCCATAATATTCTTAAATGGAATAATGAGCATTTTTTATAAAATTAAGTATACATTTTCTCCCATTCAACCGGTGTGTTTTTGTTGTATTTATAAAATGAATTATATTCCATAACATTTTTAAATCGAACAATGAGTTTTATCTAACAAGTGCACTTTAATAAGACATTTGATTAATTAATTTTGCTTGCTGATTGGTTGCAAGTACATATTTAAATCAATTGTAAGCTTCATTTTATGTTTTGATGAAGTCTACTAGATGTAGATGAAAGCACTTAACCACTGATTTTAATTTTGTATCAAATAAAAGAGCATTTTTTATTCAGTTCCTGATTGGGCTCTGTTGGATCAATGATACTATTGTTACAGCGATAGTTTTGTTCCTTACATATTTCTTCATTTAAAGAAATACCTAAACTTATGAAATACCTATATGAAATCATATATAACGATTAAGACATGGGAAATAGTATTTTGAAATTTTACAAGATATTGATAAATTATAAAACAACACCCAAATCCTCATATTGGAATTATATAACAAAAGGATACTCATTACATCTAACTGAAGAAATGAAATCAAACATTTTGTTATCAATAAAACATACATCCTTTACACAATACTGAAAAGTTTTTAATTGGAAATGCTTGCACAGAGCATTTTTAACTCCAGACAGAATTACTAAAATTAATTCTTCTACAAAGGGAATATGTTGGAGGTGTGAGCAAATGCACAATGCATATTAGAATTACATTTTTTTTTGACTGTGTTAAAATTAAGCCATTTTGGAATGGTATTAAAAACTTTTAACAAGCTTTATTTAATGAATTGTTTAACTTCATAGGTTGGTACTAGGCCATTAGCCCTAGGGCCTATACAAGCCTAGCCATAACAATTCCCTGGCTATTTCTTCCCACAATATTTACTTCCCTGGACCGCTGTCTAGCAGGGCAACTGACGTGATCCCCGGGATAAATTTCCTATCTTCTATCCAGTAGTCAAAGTTCCTTTTGAAGAGGGCCAAGGAGGCGCTCTGCTTGACATGTATGGGCAGTCTATTCTAGACTATGGGGAGTCTCTGGGTCAGGAACCTAACCCTCCAGCATGTCTTGTTCAATGTGATGACAAAGTTTAGGTCCCTCGAGCATGTGGCTGTGATAGATTGGGATTTTCTTAAGTGTAGCATGTCCAACAGCTTTGGGTTTGACATTGCCTCTGAGTAGATGATATGTGACAGAGTATTGTTGGAGTTTTTTTAGTCAGTCAGCATCGGGTATCTGCTTTAGGCCTGTGATTCTTTTAGTGAGGTGTTTCTGCAGCCTTTCCAGTTGTTGCAGATGTCTTGTGAGGTACATACCAAATGGGGCACTGAACTTTATGATGGGTCTAATGAGAGATGAGTACAGTGGGGCAATGACCTCCTTTTGTCTGGATGAAAAGCCCGTAGTGATGAGGTGTGCCACATAGAAGGATTTCCTGACTGTTATGGCGATATGGTTATTGAAGGTGAAACCACTGTCCACCTGTGTTCTTAAGTCATTTATCATACTTTCAGTGTTTAGTGTACTGCCACCTATGTGGTAATTCATGGGTACATGGTTTTTCCCAAAGGGGATAACTATGCACTTCTTGGCATTGAGCTTGACCCCATGGCTCTGGCACCAATCATATGTTTCTGTATGGTCCTTTTGTAGAATATCCACATCATTTGGGGATTCAATAATGGCTCCCAGTTTGCAGTCATCTGCAAACTTTGTTAGCCAGAATCCCTCAGCATTGGCCTGTACTTCAGAGAAGTAGATGCCAAACAAAAGCGGTCCCAGGACTGAACCCTGAGGTATTCCACTTGTCACTTGTCTGGAGCTGGATTTGAAGTCGGCAACTTTTACAGTGTGGGTTCTATCAGTAAGCCAGTTGGCAACCCATTGAGTCACATAGGGATTTATGCCCAGTTTAGTAAGCTTATCTATGATTCCAGAGTGGGGGATGGTGTTGAAGGCCTTGGTGATGTCCAGATAGGCTGTGTGGACTGCCTTACCCTAGTCCATGGCTCTGGAGACTGACTCAAAGAAGTCAATCAGGTTCAAGATACACGATTGGTCCTTCACGAACCCAAACTGGGTGAGGTCCAGTGCTTGAAGGTTGCCAATGTCTTTCTTTATAAGTTCCATGATAATACATTCCATGGCCTTGCAGATCAGGCTCATCAGACTGATGGGATGGTAGTTCCCAGGATCCAAGGTGGATCCCCCCTTGTGGAGTGGGATAACTGTAGCTATGCCCCACTCAGTGGGCATGAAGCCTGAGGTGAGGCTGTGATTAAACATGACACTTAGGTGAGGTGCCAGTTCATTTTGTAGTTCATGTAGTACACAGCCTGGGATGTCGTCTGGTCCCATGGATGCTGTATTCTTAGCTTTGGAGAGTGTCGTTTTTACCTGTGTGGCTGTAATTATAGGAATTTGGCAATCTTTCTGTATTGAGATGGGCCCTTTAGGGGGTAAGAGGGGGGTGACGTTGGCACTGAATCGATCTGCCAGGATATTGGCAATGTCTTTGTGATCAGTATATTTAATGCCATTCTGTTGTAGCTAAGAGCAGATCTGACCACTGCCATTTAGATTCTTGACATAGCTATAGAATGCCTTGTGGTTGTCTTTGGAATCTTTGGCAATTTTATTTTCATAACTAGCTTTAAATGATTTTATGAGTGATCTCAGCTTCTTACTGAGGCTGGTAAGGGAGTTTTTTGCATCCTGGGAGTTTCCTCTTTTCTGCAACAGTTTCTTCCTTTTGTTATATAGTTTGTTTATGACAGGGGACCACTAGATTGGCTTCCTTTTTTTGGAGGAGAGTGTATTGGTTCTATTTGGGATGGCACGATTCATGCACTAGTGGAAGTGCTTGTACAGTGCTTTAGTGTAGGATTCGGCAGTCGAACGTTCAGTTCCTGTCTGCATGGGTGTCATGACGTTTGTCACTTCTGACTTGAGTAGCATGAAGTTGGCCTTGGAGAAGTTTTTTACAGATGTTTCCTTACTGGGGGTGGGGGCGGGATGTGGATGTCAAAGGTGATTAGCTTATGGTCAGGCCTAACCAACAAGGGGGTGACCACTAGTGTGGAGCATCGATTTCCCATGTTGGTAATGACCAGGTCCAGGATATTGGAGCCCCTGGTGGGACTATGGATTAGTTGATCCAGGGTGTTGGAATTTATGAATTCCATGAACCGTTGGGCAAAGGTACATAAGTAGTTTTCCCAGTTAATGGCAGGGTAGTTGAAATCACCCTGTATTAGGGTGTTTGGTTGTATCTTAATATTTTCCAGTATGTTTAGAAAGGTATAATGAGAATCTTGGGGCATGGTGGGGGATCTGTAGCAACCTACAATTTGGATTGCAGTCTTACCTAGTATTAGTTGCACCTGGAGAATTTCAGATGCATTGCGTTGGGCAACTAGCCTGGAGGTGTGAATATCCTTGGTGTATATGCACACTCCTCCACCTTTAGTCTTTCAGTCCGGGTTTGGTGGCCAAAAGGTGTGGTAAGACTTGTAACCTGGTATTGCAGGGTGCTATCTGGAGCCTTGAACCAGGTCTCAGTTGCTGCATAGATATTGATGTTCCCCATTTTTAGGAGTGCCTCGGGAGAGTGCATTTTGAGGTTTAGACTTCTAGCATTGAGTAGCATTACCTTCAGATTTTGCATACTTGTACCTGTTACATTGGTGGTTTTGTCCTTTGAGCCTTGCCTAAAAAAGGCACTATAGGGGTGGCAAGAGCCTTAGCCAGTAATCTGAATCCCAGGGGCAACAGGTGCAACTTATCTAAAGCTCTAGTATTATTAAATGTATACAAAGGTCCTCATTTGAATGAGTCAAGTATGTATCTAGTATGGACAATACTTACAATCTCAAGGAAGCGTATAACAAGAAGAAGGACTACAAACACAATACTGACTTTGGAATACTTCTACAGCCTACTGAAGACCACAGCATTGTTGGAAATTAAAATTAAAGAATTAAGGATACATCCTAAGCCATTTATTAACAATCCATGGAATAAAGTCTTATAATTGATTGACACTTTACAATGACTGAAAAGATACACTCATAACTGGATTATTGTACCTATAAAGTAATGTATATATTGAGCTCTGTTATAGTGTCAGGCTGATGTAAATAGTGTACATAGTTATTTAAGATGTTATATACAAATACTATGGAATTTATTCAACTGTATTTGAAAAATAAAAATTTTTTGAGAAAAAGAAAAAGGACTAATTGTGAAAACCTGACTGATACTGCCATCAGACTAATCATTCACACTTGTATGCCCTTAACAGGTAACACTTTTCAGTGCTCATCCTTGCAGAGGCAGTAAAAAGATCAAACCAGATTTTTAAATTTATATTTGCATTAATAATTTTCCTAAATGAGTCAATGTAATAATTAATCATATGAGTTTTAGTTGGCTTAGTTATATTATATCGCATACTAATACATAATATGTGCCATGGCAAATTGTTTTTATCCGTTATTTGAACATTTTTTTTTGTAAATCAAATTCATTTATCGATATTACAGTTAGTAATTTTTTCCAGTTTGCAGAATAATTTGGATTATACAATCTGAGATTGTTTTAGATATTGATGCTTTTATATATGCTTCTATATCAGGAAAGTTTTATCCTCCCTGTTTCCATGGTCTGATATGATGCATTAAAGCTATTCTGTTTTTTTTGGGAAACCATAACAATTGTATTAGGCATGAGTTTGTTTCTTTGAGTATATTCCTTTCTGGTAACAGTTGTATTGCCAAAGCTATGTATAGAATCTTGGCTAGTAAAACCATTTTTATTAACTGTAGTCTATCTTCAAATGTTAATATTATTTTGCTCCACTTTTCCACAGAGATTTTAATAGTATTAATGATATTATTGTAGTTTTTTGAGACTAATTCATTATCCTTGCATAACTCAATTCCTAGATATTTTAAGGTAGATTCTTGTTTCCCTGTAATGTGATTCCCCTTCATCTGCAATTCTTTTTTTTATTTAAAAATCAAAATTTTGATTTATTGAAATAGAGTCCTGAAGTCCTGTAAAATGTGTCAATTAAAATATCTAATTCTTCTAATGTCTGTATTTGATAATGTTAATAATATGTCATCAGCAAAGAGCATTACTTTAGAATTGTATTGTTTATAAACATCTACTCCTTTGATTTTTGTATTGGTACATATTGAATCTGCCAATATTTCAATAGCCAAAGCAAATAGATTCAGGGACATGAGACATCCTTGTTTAGTACCCTTTATTATATGTACAGATTCAGAGGTGAAAGGACCTAGCTTAACATACACTAAATTATTTGTATACATATTCTTTAGTAGATGAACAAAGGAAGGAGGAAATTCAAATAACACCAGAATTTTGAATAAATAGTCCCAATTTAGGGAATCAAAGGCTTTCTCTATATCTAAGCCAATTATGAGTGTTTCTTTATTTTCTTTATTTTCTTTATTAACATAATCTATAAAAGAAATTACCCTTTTTATATTGTCATGTGTGTGTCTATGATATATAAATCCAGTTTGATCATTATTTATTGTTTTGGATAGTGGTATTTTCATTCTGTTAGTTAATATTGTCATAAATATCTTATAGTCATCATTTAATAATGATATAGGTCTATATGAGGTACAGAGGCTTGTGGATTTGTTTTCCTTTAAGACTGGTGTGATTAAGGACTATCCCCAATAGCGTGGTATTAAAGCTTGTGACTGAATTTTTAATAAAGTTTTATGGAAGAGGGATAGGTTCTTTGAAGGAAAAAGTTTATATATTTCCATAATTATGCTATCTATACCTGGAGCTTTATTATTTAATTAATTAATCAATATGTATATTTTCTTTTTGGAAATGTTCCATATAGTGATTTCTATAGGAGTCAAATATGTCACCTATATCAGGGACATTTTTCCCCTTTCTTTTCATGGAATATACTTTTAATGTTATTAGCTTTTGATTGTATTTTGATTTTTGTGGATAAATAATGTAGATATTTGGGAGAAGTGGCCAATGTATTAATTTTTAGTTTTTCTAAAGCTAAACTAGTTTTATGTGTTATAATTTTGTTCTATTTATTGTTTAATACTTTTGCTTTCTTTTTCATCTCCAAATGATTTTGATTTTTTCAGCTTTTACTGACAAAATCTAATAATTAAAAATCCCATTCCCTGATTTTTTTATACCAAGTTAGGGTTTTACCATATAAGTAAGCTTTTAATGAATCCCATATCATTATTGTATTTATCTCTGTGGTGTAATTAATATCTAAGAAAAACTATAATTCAGATAATAAACAGGGTTTGAACTCTTTAATTTTAGTTATATACGCTTGAATTCTGGTGTTAAAGATTAATGGTTTTCAAGTTTTAGCATCAATGAACTATGGTCTGAAAAGGGACAGGAAGTGATTGAGAAATTAATGATTTTAGAGTGTAAGTCATGGGCAGCAAATATTTTATCTATTCTAGTGTGGGTACCAAATCCGTGATCTTGATCTTCTTTTATTCTGAAAGTATCTACAAGATGAAATGATTCTACCCACTTGTTTAAAGCTTTTGATACAACAGATGTATGCAGCGGTCTTTTATTTGTAGTTTCAGAAATATCAAATATACAGCTAAAATCTTCTCCTAATGTTAAGTTGCCTTTATAACTATTGGAAATGAAATCCAAGTGTTTTTTAACAGTTCCTGATCCAATGCCTGGGAACCAGTATAGATTAGCTAGTGTCCATAGTCTGTTATTTTATTTAACTATTACTAATGCCATAAGGCCTTCTTTATCTTCAAACTTATAAATGATTTTTGGGTTAATCCCATTTGTTTTCCATAAAATTGTTACCCCTTTTGCCTTTGTCTTATAAGTGGATTGCATCAATATCATATATTCCTTAGGATTCCATTTGTAATTGTCATTTGTTTTTAAATGAGTTTCTTGAAGGAAGACAATTTGTGCTTTGTTCAGTTTTAAATACTCCAGTAGATTTGATCTCTTGCTAGGATTGTTTAAGCCATTGGCATTTAAAGATAATACAGTTAAATACAGCTTAGCTTATTTAGACTATGTATTTTTTGTTTTGTTGTGACTATTAAACATTTTTCTCTGATAACTATAAAGTATATGTTTGAGCTTTTAAAGGAAATTATCAGTTGTATACTTTGAGTGTTTACCAATAAAATAATGTTTTGGTCAGGCATACTAAAAATGTTTTTGTGAAATAACACATTTAAATTAATAAATGTTAACAAAACTAAGATCTGTACTAGCCATAGAATGAAAATCATTCCTAATCTGATGAATAAACCTAAATCCATCAGATTATCACTCATACCTTGACAATCCAGAACATCTGAGCTCCATAAATTGAATTTTCATATGGAGAATATGTGTAATAGGAATAAGCAATATTTATATTATTTTGAACAAATATAATACTATTGTAGATTAGACATAATTCTAATACAACATAAATGTCTACTTATTGTATAAGCAATTAGTATTTACATGAAAGATAGATGACAAGGAATTCAATCATAGTAAAGTAGGATGTATCATATATAAAACCTCAGTAAAGGATTATAGCACACAGTTATTTAACATATTCACCCTTATTGATGAAGTCTTTCAAAACTTATTACTTAATATAAATAGATGGTAATAATATTTATACCTAATGTTAATAATACAATGTATTTTACTGGATATATCAGAAGTTATATTTCATTGTTTGCCAGCATTTAAGTAATCACTTTGTTTGTTGCTAACTTACTTAAAGCATCAAGTTTGTTTTATGTAAACATTGATGAAAGTTAGTGCATTTTAATTATCTGTGCATCCCTCTTCCCCACATTTCCTACTCATAAGGATTTTCATATCTGTCATTTCTTATTATAAAATGAGTGAAATTATGGGTTAAAAACAGCAGATTCACTTATTGCGATTAATGATTATAAGATGTTATTCGTGTTTCACTGTTGCAGTCATTACATTTGGGTAATCTGCTGGCAGGTTGCCCTCATTAGGCCTGAATTCCAAAGTCTTGGGTCCTGCGTCAGTTGCTGTCTCCTCTTCCATGACGTCAGGTCGTCAGGTGTATAAAACATGCAGCTGATGTCATTTTCTTTTGTCTTTCTTGCCGCGCGGTGCCCGAAGCAGAAGCATTTACATAAGTGCCGGGTTTGGCGCTGACTGAAATATTTGAGTTTCAGTTTCATCAGTTGAACCACTAAACAAGTACCCTATTGGACATTTTTTCTTTTTTTTATACTTTTCGAAAAAATTAAAAATTATTAATTGTATTGCTTGTGGGAAGCAAAATACCTCATATAAGAGTCCATTTATACTGTATTCCTTGCCTCCTAAACACGATGTAGGTATGCCTGGCTATGGTTTTTCTCTATCTGATTTTTTTAACCAGTTATTTTTTGGAATGGTTAGTAAAAGAAACATCAAAGTGGATTTGAAACAGATTGCGAGGAGTTGAGTAATAGTAGCAAAGCACTCCGAAACAAACACGAAGAAAAACAAAGAAAAGGACAGAGAAAGGCAGTAAGGATCAGGTTCCTCTTGACAAAGAAATGAGTTAAGCCCTGATAGCCAGAACCCCCAGCACAGGCCTCTAGCCTACCCCAGAGTTGATACCACTACTGCTTTGACCCCTTGTGGACTGGGCACCCATGCTTGGTCAGGTCCTCATAGCTTAGCGGAAGTATACGGATGTATGATGTCTCAATGGATGGATCAGAGCTGCTTCTGAGGCACAAGGGTGTATTCAGACCTCAACATTTGTATATCAAACACACAAATTTGAAAAAAAAAAAAAAAAAAAGACAAAAAAACTAAATAAACAAAAACATAGAATAGTGTGTGCAGGCACTCTATGCCTAAAAACAGAATCAAAAAAGGGGCCTAGAGCTCCTGTTATTATCACCAATCCCTTCCCCCTTCTCAGATAAGGCAGAGGGCAAGCAGATGATTATGATCATTTCCATTCTGTTTCTATTTCTTCTGATTCTTAGGAGGATCAGGGGTGTTCCTCCTGAGGAGTTGATGCTGAGCTGAGGCATATTATTTGCGCCTCCTTACTCACAAGACTAAGGAGTGGAGAAAAAATGAGGCTCAAGTTTGTTTTCTTCTGGGAAGTCAAGACTTTTCAGAATCAAAAAAGAGTCACAAGGAGTTTTCCTTCTTCTCCTCAACTGGAGCTTGACCCCCTGACCTATTTTTTCAATTGCGGGTAATGCTGTACAGATGTGCACAAACCTGACAAACTCTCCCGCTGACTGCCAACCTGATGACCACATACCACAGGGGACTCCTAATTTTGTCCTCTTCCCATAAAATGATTCTGAAAAATCCACAAAACTATTTCACAGGGCCCAAAGGAAATAAGGAAATGCCCACCAAAAAATGGGGGTTCCTCTGAAGAATTTCAGGGGAAAAAAACAGATAAACATCAGGAAATGGCAATCAATTACATTGGATGTCAGGTAGATATACTGTCTATAAAATATATGTTGTAAGTGCAAAGATACAAGTTGAGATTGGATTTCAGAATGTGGTTTTGATTCATCATAAAAGTGCAAGAATTAAAATTGCAGGGTGAAGGAATTATTGCATGCAGCTGAACAAGTTGGAACAAATAATTTGCATGTTGTCACGCATTGCCAGCACCCTCCATTTGAACCAGCTGCTACCACTGATATAAAGTTCTTATCATGGAAAGCAGCTTTGCTACTAGCAATTACTTCAGCAAGAAGAGTTTCAGAGCTACAGGCCCTCATGGCTCTAGAGCCTTTTATCATATTTTACCCAGATAGGGTGTCTCTGAGGACAAATCCTACTTTTATGCCTAAGGTGGTTTTCATTGTGGCTCTTAACCAAACAATTCACCTGCCAACCTTTTATCCAAATCTGCAGGACAAGGGTGAGAGAATTCTGCATTCCTTGGACGTACACATACAGCTAAGATTCTACTTGAGCAGGACTAAAGCTCTAAGAAAAACTGAGCAACTACTAGTGACATATGCTGCAGGATCAGAAGGCAAGGCTATTTAAAAGCAGACAATTTCAAATTGGATAAGCCACTACATCCGTTTCTGCTACTTACACCATGGTAAACTTGTGCCCAAGGGAATAAGGTCTCATTCCACCAGAGCTGCAGCTACTTCAGCAGCCTTTCTCAGGGGAGTACCAATGAAAGACATTCTAGAGGCTGCTACTTGGAGTTCTGTTCACACCTTTACAAAGCATTATCATTTGCCTCTCTACTCTAAATCCAGGGCAGGCTTTGCCACTGCAGTTCTGCAGGGCCTTATAGCCGCTCCTAGTGCTGTTTAGCTCCAGCCTCCCAACTATAGCTTTGGGATTCTACCCAAAAGTAATGACTGCAACAGTGAAACACGAATAACATAGTACAGTTGTGTACACTTACCATAACTGTAGATGTTCGAGTGTATTCACTGTTGCAGTCCAGGTTACCCTCCCGCCATCCCCCTGTCATTCTGGAGTTCATCTTTCCTTCTCTATCTTCTTTGGTGTATTTGCTTGTAGATGAAGGTAAAGTTTATATTGATGCATGTGTGTGTGTGTGTGTGTGTGTGTGTGTGTAATATATATATATATATATATATATATATATATTTTTTTTTTTTTTTGCTACCTTTTTGGGGGCACCTAACATCGGGGGCAAGAAAAACTAAAGAAAATGGCATTGGCTGCATGTTTTATACCCCTGACAACCTGACATCATGGAAGAGGAGACAGCAACTGATGTAGGACCCAAGACTTTGGAATTCAGGCTGACTGAGGGCAACCTGCCAGCAGATTACCCAAATGTAATGACTGCAACAGTGAATACACTTGTACACAACTGTACTTCCCCTTTCCATATTCATAAATTGCCATTTTATGGCATATACTGAAAGTTTTTAGATTTAAATGGCAACATTCCATTTTGTATAATCAGCAAAGGTTAAACTAAGTGATTATTGATTTATGACAAGTTAAAACAGTAGTGTTATTATACTCAAGCCCATGTTATTAAACTGAGTGTCTATTGTCATTTTAATACTATTTGCTCAGAATATGACTGTTACATTGTGACATTTCAAGTTCAGACTTCTATTGTTTCTCTTGAAAAACTTTGTCAGTTTGATGTCATGTGTAAAACATCAGTTATCTTGGTAACCTCTTAAGTATTACATATGGTCAAGATGGGTTACAAAAACTACAATTCAAGTTAAAGCAATTACATGACTTGTTATGCATATTTACTTATATAAGAAACTCATCATGCTTCTCCTTGATGTTCAATGCAATGTATGTCATTTATGACAAGTTAAGACTGTAATGCTATTATACACTAGCCCATGTTATTAAATCCTGTCTTTAATATCTAAATTCAGCAGACTGCTTCATCTTATATGATGATTATATATTTTATTTCTAGATTTACTAAAATCATACATTACATAACTATTGTGTGTGTGTTTTTTTTTTTTTATTTTTGGCTGTCGCTTAGTTATTTGAGAGACCACAAACTGTAGTGTTTATTCTTACTATTAGCTCCTTCTAAGCATGTTTATACAGTCCATAGGCTTTAAATTATGAGACCCTTCTAGTTTCTTATTTGTTATATTTCCATCCTTACATACACAAATATCAGTATTTCAAGCACGGGCAACAATGCCCATCCAGTTTTGCCAAAATACCATTCACTAATTCATGTGGTGTGTTTCCAGGCTGTTGTTACAATATCCAAACCAATATTTGTCCTGTTCCATTTTACCAGCCTGTTCCATGCAGTGGCCACTCTGCCAGTGAACCACTCAACATACCTTCCATTCCCACAAATATTTCCATGAAGGAAATCTGATGACTCTCTAGCACTTCCCAGCAACCCCAAACACCCCTAGAATCAGCTATCCCCATATGCCAAACACTTCCGAGCAAGCTCACCTCCTAGACCTTTTTAAAGCATTCTGCACAAGACCAAGTACTCTCAGTCCTTCACAATAACTCAGACTTTCACTCTTATGTAAGTCCTTAATGTGTTTGGACTGAAATACTTTTTAAATATAAAAATGCACTTATTATTTATTTATTATTATTTTTTTTAATCAAGAATCAACTTAATGAGCTAAATGAAGTGCTGGGAGACCATCAATATGTGTGCATGTGGTGTAAAACAGCCCTTTTATTATACTTTTTTTAAAACCAAAATCGCCATTGCTGAGAATGATCTCGGAGGCTCCTCAGAGCCATTAAGCATTATTGTCACTGTCTCCATTACCATAGCAACCTGGGAGCGTCTGCTTCTGTTAGTGTGTCTGTGTACTGCATACCAGAGGCTCGAGATGCACCTGAAGTAAAGCTTCACTTCACTGCAACTTCAAGCTTAAATTCCCACCCTTTCAGTGAGGCAGCAGCCAGGAAAATAGAGAGCAAGCAAATAAAAAAAAACCTCCCAACAAGCTGCCACAACAAGAGACAACACACTCCTCCAGCCCTCCCATCTCTCACTCAGCAGACATACAAACAAACCATTCTCTGCCAAAATATCCCAAATCACAGTTCTATCTACCCCCTTCCCCTGGATCCAGGCTAAAACACCAAATGTCACTTCCTAATTCACAAGCATCAGTAAACCTCGATCACAAGCTGCAACCCACAGCTTCCCGGAGATGAAAAAGGCAACATATAACAGCTGCCAGATACAGCTGCATCCACATACACCATGTCAGGCTTAATCAAACAGCACTTGAAGCTATGATACCTGCCATAACTGATATTAATTATGTTTAGAGAGAATAATAATGACAGTTGTAGTAGCTGCCAGACACGACTGCATCCAAGCACACCATATCAGGACTGATCAAATAGCACTGAAGCTATGATACCAGCCATAATTGATATTGACTATGTTTAGACAGAATAATAATGACATTTGTACTAGCTGCCAGACACAGCTGCATCCACGCACACCATATTAGGATTGATCAAACAACACTCATAGCTGTGATACCTGCCATAATTTATATTAACTATATTTAGACAGAATAATGATGACATTTGTACTAAGAGCTTGCTACTTTTATTTAACCAGGATACATGACATTTCTAAATCATACTTTAACTGAAGAAGGCATTAGTCTCCATGACAGCATTTTTTTTTCAAAACACTCTACTGTTACTGCTATTACATATGATGTTAATTTGTTATATTTGAGTCTGAACTCTGATGAATGGTACCTTGTTGATTTAGTTAATTAATTACTTAAATTATTACAAGTAAAATCAATGAAAAATTAACAAGATAATATCCCTATAACCTAATATAAACCTAATATAAACCTAATATCCCAATATACAGTATATTTTAAACTGTTTTTGTGTTGATTAACTGTTTTGCACTTTTAAAGTTATTTGTTGCTATTTGTCCCTATTTTGATTATTTACCATTCTATTTAAACTGTTTTTGTGTTGATTAACTGTTTTGCACTTTTAAAAAGTTATTTGTTGATTTACTGTCTGTTTTCCTCTGTTTTCTGCAAAAAATCTTGTTTTCAGTCTTCAGAGTTTGCTGATCTCTGGGCTTTGGCTTGGTTCCTGTGCTATTCCATATCCTATTTGCCTATTTGTCCCTAGAGCAGTGGTTCCAGTCAGAAACTTGTAGTCTATTGGCCACTTAGAACTTCTCTACTTGCAATCTAAACAGTCTATTCTCTATCTCAAAAGCTCAGCACTTGCTCCTAAAGCATTTTATATAGGTAAAGTACTTATATACTAAACAAAGTACTACATTAAAACACAAATACATGTTCAACTCAGGACTGGCAAGACCAGACAGGAGGAGACATAGAACTATCACAACTGCAAAACAAACACATAAACACACAAAGACATACTCAGAGGCACTGATCGCCAAACACAATGCCAGACACACTTGTTATAGGTGACTCCATATCCTACCCTCACCAAGAATGATGCTTTTAGGCAAGGCTCAAATGATAAACCTAAAGTCTAAACCTCAAGATGCAAACACCATCATATTGAAGGTTCCTGGAGTTCATAAACTCAAATGCTATGGAACAACTAGTCACCATTCCCACAAGAGGAGGTGAGATCAGACCATAAATTAATCTCATTGGAGATCCACATAAAGACCACAGTGAAGAACTTCTCAAAAGCAAACTTAAAGACAATCATAAGGCGAAACTCCCAGATATGCTCAGAATTAGTCCAAAATGATAAAAAATCACTGAACCCACAGACAAGTCTAGCCTCCCAAACATCTCAGATGCCCAGGTGAGAGCTGCTCTCTCTAAAGCAAAAAACACAGCATCAATGGGAACTAAACCCATACATAAGGCTGCTGTTTAATCTTAGCCTTACTACAGGATACGTACCCAAAGAATGACGTGGCTGCCTCTTGAACTTGGTCGACTTAAAACTCACCAGCTTAGATGTAGATGACTGCAAACTGGGCACCATAATTGACACTCCATCAGACACAGACATCCTCCAGAGAGGTCTCATAGAAATGGATAACTGGTGCCAGAGCCATGGCCTTAAACTAAATGCCAAAAATGTATAGCCATCTAATTACCACATAGGTGGTAATCCATTAAACATGGAAGAAGTTATCATTGACACTCACATTGCCAAAGTGGTTAGATTCACATCCAGATCAGGAGAGGTCATTGTAATCAGACCAATGATTGAGTACAACGCCCCATTGAATGTACCTTACCCGACACCTGCAGCAGTTGGAAAGACCCCAAAAGTTCCTCACCAAAAGGATACTGAAGAAACTCCAGCTCTATTCAGTAAGGTGATCTGTGCCTGACATACAAGGCCATGTCCAACCCGAATTAATGGACATGCTCCACCTCAAAAATCCAAATCCACCAGAGCCAGGACAGATTCATCACCCAGAGACTACACTATGGAATAGAATCCCAGTCCATGTGAGGCAGAGCCTCCTGACTCTGTTCAAGAGAAATCTTGTGGATGGGAGATCATGAATCATCTCTGTGTCACTGCTGGACAGAGGCACAGCAAACTAATGGGTATAGTATTCTCATCCTGAACCTATGAACCTATAAGTATTCATTGAGTTCAAGTAGGGGAATAGAAACTTCTATAGTTGTATTTTATGTTGCTTTGTTTGGCTTATATATAATGTAAATAATAACCCATCTTGACCTACCTTTGTGAAGAATTGCTGGACTATTTGAACATTCTCAATAAATCATTACTGTTTCTCGGTTGTTTAAGAATCCCTCCTTTTTTAAATAAAAACAGATGACAAATGATATACCATATTAGCTTATACTTTGAGAGATGTAGTTTTAAGAGTTATTTTTTGGGACAGCTATCTTGAAATCACTTTTTTGCTTCTTCTTTCTAGCATCAGTCCAAGGATTTAGGGTTACCACCTGTTCCACTTTGCGAGGGACAGTTCCTCTTTGGGCAGTTGTGTCCTGACAAACAATAAAAAAAATGGCAAATGTCCTGATATTTTAGGACAAAGTTGTTTCCTATATTTTATGTAATAGTTGTATAAAACACTTATTCTGTATCTAAACTACCTAAATGTTATAAGAAACAGAATAAGCAACTAAAATGCTACAAGAATAAACTTTTATTTAGGCAAAAAAGTTAAGTTCTATCCTTTGTACTGACCGTGGGTAGGTGTCGGCTTGTTAAAGCTGATGTTTGTCCTGAAAATGTCCCACTTTGGCCATTTGAAAAGGTGGCAACCCTACAAGGATTTGTTTATTTTATTCTTTTAGGAGTAGTGGCCATCCATTCCATTTCTTCTGGGATAGTCACTATGTTGTTTTTGATGAATATAGTAGCTTCTTCTAAGTCACTAAAGGTTCTCATCTCATTGGCAAAAAAGTATTTTTATCTTGGCTGGAAAGGCCAGCTGTACTTTAATATTGCTTTGTTTCAACAGTTTTATTATTGGCCAGACTTTTTCCTTTGTTCTAGTATTCTTGAAGAATAATCATTGTCAAACCTTATCAGGCTTTGATTGTATTTTAAGGGTGATTTTCTCCAAGCAGATTTTAATATTAGTTCCTTGTCCAGAAATGAAAGAAATTGTATAACTATGGATCTAGGTGGGGTTATTTGTTGAGTTAGAAACAGGTTTCCTCAGTGCTCTATGTGCCCTTTGAATTCCAAATGAAAGTCCCTCTTTCAAGTCTAAAAATTCAGGAATTCAGGTTAAGAATGAAATAATGTCTTCATCTTCACTTTTTCAGGCAGACCAAAGATCCTTATGTTGTTTCTCTTTTACCTGTTTTCTAAGTCATCTATTTTGTTAAGCAGCCATGTATTCTGTTTAAGCAGAAATTCTTTTTGGAATTCTTCCTCTTTGAGTCTCCTATCAATGTCATCTAGAGAAGTCTCTATATTTGTTATTTTTGTATGGTTTTGCTATAATAGTTCCTTAGGAGTATCAGTTTGTTTTTGAGAATTTAATTTGAGGTTTTCTAAGTCATTTTTAAAGCCATCCATCTTCAAAGATAGTTCCTTTAAGGTAGATGTCATCAACTGCAGTTCTTTTTTCAAAGCAGCATCTGAGTGAGAATTCCTTGAGTTGCTCATATTCAGTAACTCAATATATGTCCAAGTTACTTAACAGGAAAATTTTTGTATATCTCCACCAAAATTGATATTTATGTAGTTTAGTAGTTTATCTATAGATTTCTGACATTTTATACTTGAAAATAATAACATTTTCTTATATTATTACACTAGTTTATGGAGCTCTCAAAATTCACTGCTCTCAGTTGGCCATCTAGCCCCCCACACACACACACACACACCCACACACACACACATACACACACACAGTCCTTTTTGATATACACTTACCAAGAGTGTGCCAGGGAGAGAAGACTGACTGTGAGTACACTGACTAACGTAGGAGAGCAACATTCCTAACATTTATGTATATGAATTGATTATGACCACAGTTTGTACCTCTAAGTACATTGTGTTTGCAATTCTAAGGAAATCCATTACTCACTGAAATATCAACTGCAAGGCAAGTCACATAGCAGGCTTGTTAGAAAAGCATATATAAGGGAATGATGCTCACAAAATAAAGAGAAGAAAAGAGCTGCGGTCTTCTTTTTTTTTATTTTATATGGTCAAAGGAAATATTATCTTCCCTGTTGCCAGTATCACAACCATCCACACATCTAACTTCAAATTACACATGACAAAGGTCAGAGTTTGGTTCGGTTGCACCTGTAATGTCAATTGATTCTATGTCACATCTTGAGTATATGTAACCTTATTTTTATCTTCATAGTATAAGTATATGTGTACGCCGCATGCTAATAAGAATCTCAAGTACATCTTAGGAGTGCCCTGTTCTCCTGTTGTTCTAATGCAGAGGTGGTCTTTATGTGACAAGTAAGTAATGCCTCAATGTCAAATGTGCTGTTTCCACTTACTCTCAGGAGAATATATTTAACTTTGGACGCAGCTGCACTTTACCCCACTTTTAACAGAAACATCCTTTCCACAACACACTGATGAGGTCATCATGTCAAAAGTGCACTCTATCTCTGTGGTGCTTGTGACTAACATTGTGTTCTCTAGAGTGTGCAGTTAGGTAGGAAATTCAGTTATCGCAGTGGTGAATTTGTGTATGTGGCTGCAATATCATGTATATATAGCTTACTGAACAGATGTGTTGTATCAACTCCCAATCATGCAAACATTTAAACTGGCTGAGTATTCCACCATTCCCTTATCACACTTTTACCACAAACATTTTCTTTGCAACACAGTAATAAGGTCCTGCCAAAGTGCACTCTCCCCTATTAAGGGTTAGACTTGTCATGTGGTACTTACAGGTAATACTTTGTTTTCTATATTATATAACTGGATAGGTAGGAGGTTCAAATCTCACAGTGGGGAACTTTTGTGTTTGGCTTCAATGTCAGGTATATATACCATCCTGAAGAGACATGCTGTATCAATTTCCAGTCACAGGAAAATTTTAACATAGGAGAGGATGTCCCATACCCTTACCCCACTTTCACTAAAAACATCTCTGTGCCCTTACAATTCAGACTTATCCTGCATTGTTTGTGGCTAATTCTGTGTTCCATAAACTATGAATTAGATAGGTATGGAGTTTGAATCTAACATTGGTTAAGTAATGTGACTGTATGTACCGTCATGTACAAGTGTTTCCTAGACAACACCCCTTATGTAAACTTCCACTTAAAAGATATATTTTCACTGGCAGAGGAATGCCCTTTAAGTTCATATTACCCTCAGGCCATAAGCAGCTTTGGAAACACAATGTTTATGTCACACATTAAAAGGAACTACATCACAGTGGTTGTATGAGTTATATGAGGTATCCTTTTGATACTCAGAGCTCTAGACTGCATAAGTACAGAAGGAGGAAGTTTGAATGACTGACGACTGTGCATTTGTTTGTCCTGCTGTAGAGACTGTGTTTAATGCATATAGTATGTGTAGCTGTGTAGTATTACTATGCACTTCAACCACCTTCTTATATTTTTAGAAGAACATCAGTGTATGAATGATTGGTGATGTTATCCATTCAAATGTGCACAATTGTAAAACAACATCTCATGTGGCTCGTGCAATTCAGGCAGTGTTTTGTATCTTGTAATCTTAAGTAGTCAGTTCACATGCAGTCATTACTCCTTAGATTGACTTATGTTAGTATGTCTATGAATGTGCAGGTCGGTGACAGTCTTGCCAGCCAGCTATCTGATGTGTACATGTATGGCCAGGGATTCCTAATACAGCAATTTATTCTCATTGTTCATACTGAAATGTTTTATTGGATAATGATGATATCATGGGGGTATCATTTTGCTTTCCCATGAGAACTGCTAAGGTTTTTCCTTTGGTGGGAGGAACATGAGCCAATGTTCAATATGCCATTGCCTTAGTAAGGCATGTGTTCAAATCCTTAATTATCCACCCCTTGTGCATGATTGCCATGCTCCTATCACAGTAATGACTGCATTGTACATCACACGTTTTTGGGTATACCTTGCAGCAGGCAACGTCGTGTGAGTAAGACTCCTATAGCAACAGTATTTTAAAGAAATTACAAGCATACATATCCAGTAATAACATGAAGTCACAGAAAGACCCAACTATCTCACAAATTTAGCAACATTTGCACTGTGGTACATTTATTCTACCCAGTATCATGTGCCTTCTGTCATCAGGTAGTCAGATGTTCCAAACTTACACTGACTGACCGTAAACATTTTGTGGCTTTATGCTATTATGTATGAATGACATCCACAAATGTTATAATGTGTACAATTACAGCATGAGAAACCTTCTCCAGCCATTTTCTCTCATGCAAATTGCAACACAATCATATGACACAATGACTTCACATAGGTGAGTCTCCCAACTTTGTTAAGACTTCCACTTCTGTGCATGTGATTCCTGTCGGTAGTCAGTGGACTTCTTTTAGCTTGCTGTTCAGTTTCAGCCAAGGGCAAGCATTTCCGAATGGACTGACATTATACAAACAACAGTCCATGAAGTTATTATTCTCAAATTTTACTTAAATAAAGTCATTTTGTAATATTCTGCCAGTGAAGCAGTTGTTCACATATATTCACTAATGACTTGTATAGCATATCAACACAGATACAACAGTTCTGGAACAATGTTGTACAAAATAACAGGAACAGCTTCCTTGGGCTAGAAACATTGATGTTGCACTGCACAGAGTTGTGTGACCATTAACAAAGTTAACTGCTCATCATCATTCTCACAAAAATCATATTGTACACATTATCCTCACATGTCCTTTGTTAGTTCAACCATTAATTTAATTTATTTGTGACAAGATCCATTGTTATGTCACATGGCAAATGTCAATATACAGCTCTGTAGGGTGTGTAGTATGGTAGGCAGAGACTTGAATATGGTAACATCTGTGTGTCACATAACTTTATACACATCAAACCGACACAAAATCTCCCAAAGGAAACATATATTCCACAACCAGGAACACCACTACAGGACAAAAACAAACTCTTTTATTTAACACGTTAAATAAAAGAGCTTGTTTTTGTCCTATAGTGGTGTTCCTGGTCGTGGAATTTATGTTTCCTTTGTCACATAACTTTGTCAGACAGGAGTGACTTAAGCAAAGGAAGTATTTATTGCACAGTCAGATGGTAATATTTTTAAAGTATAATCCTCCATGGTAGGGGTTCCATACCAATTACAATAGAGAAATGCTGTAAGCCCTTCAAGTGTGTTCTTCATGACTCACATAGTATACCTACTGCCGTGGCATCACAGTTTGATACACATCTTTCTGCTGTCTGTCCTGGCATATGTTCAAGGCTGGGAAAATGCAGATGCTGAGTATGTCACTGATTGTTCACAGACATTATGTAATTTCCAAATAAGAATGCACTGTATTGCATGTCTTCCTCCAAACATGTATGCATTAGCGTAATTGTTTTCTTCACACTGTACATCTTTATAGGGCATTAGTACTTTTTCTGTATGGCATGATACCAGATCATCATTAAGTAAAAACAAAATGAAACCTCCAGCAAAGCTAGAACTTCCACTGAGTGACCTCCCAAACCTCTTGTATCAGAGGCACATGGGATATATGCAAATGATCCTTATGAACATCAGGTGTTTCAGTTTTAGATCATCATTAAGTGTAATGGAGCCTGTGTTTGGACATTTTCTTGTGTGTTTATGTTGTTTGCATGCTGTTATAGCAGTATTCGCTGTAATGTCTTGTGAGCATGTCCAGTACAATCATGTAGTAGATGTACTCCATTTACTGCAGTCATCGGATGTGTTGTTGTCATTTGTCACTTGTGTATTTAAGTGTTATTATATTACTGTTTATGATGTACATGAATATAAAATATGTGCTTGTCCAATACATGTGTCAAGGTAATATATCCCCCATCTATGTTTGTTTAATGACAACAAATCGTAAAACATATCCCTTTCTGCTGTGCATGACATGACAGCTGTACAGATCATTCCTTGTTTATAAAGGATGAACTGGAGGATGCAGCAATCCAATTAGTTATCACACATACATTACATGTAAATACATGTCATATTCAATAAATGCAGTGAATGTGAACAGCCCCTAATGTATCCACTGTCCTTGCTGTTATCTCAGCTCAGCATGTTATCATCATTAATATCACATTTACTCCCCTTTCTTACAATATTGTACTGTGTCCCTCTCACATCTATTGTTAACATGTCCCCTTTTAGTTATGTACATGGGTAAACAGTTGGAAAAAAGATTATTTATTATGACCATTAATATAGACATTAAGTTGAAAATGTTTTTGTTGTGACATCATCACATTTGAAATCATTAACTGAGTAGAATTTTTCCATTTACCCTGCCCTGGTACTTTTGTTAGCACTATTAACATTGTATTTTGTATACATTCTCCCAGTTTCACATCCCCAGCATCTAACTTCTTATAATCCCTTCACCCTAACTTCATATAAGCTGTCCAAATGTGCTACATAATAGGTTTATCTACAGGCAAGTTGTTTTGTTTACATTGTGTGCTCATGCCAACACTGCTGCTAGCCAGTGCAATTAGCAGCATGCATATTCAATGAACGCTGCTGCTTATTGTACTAAAGTGCTGTAATCATGTAGACATTGAGCAAAATGTACACAATTGTTAGTGAATCCCAGGAAAGTACAGTTGTGTACACTTACCATAAATGTAGCTGTTTGAGTGCATTCACTGTTGCAGTCATCACATTTGGGTTATCCCTGCCAGAGTAGCCCTCAGTCAGCCCAAATACCAGAGGCTTAGTATTTCTGTGTCAGTTGCTGTCGCTCCAGGACTGATGTCAGGTCATCAGTGGTACAAAATATATACAGCTGATGCCATTACATCAGTTTTTCTTGCCTGAACTGTCAGGAGCCTCCAAGAGGGAGCTAGGTTATGGTGGAAGAACACCACCAGTAGAAAGTAAATACCAAAAATTCCTTGTAAGGAGAGAGAGAGAGAGAGAGAAACTGAGAGAGAGAGACAAGGGGGATGGAGGGAGGGAAACCAGGACTGCAACAGTGAATACACTTGAACATCTATATTTATGGTAAGTGTACACAACTGTACTATGTTCTTTGTGTTTCACTGTTGCAGTCATCACATTAGGGTTGATTCCCAAAGCTGAAAAAAAGGGTGGAGGCAGTCAAGAAGACTGGGGGCTGGCTAGGATGCCCTGCAAGACTGTGGTGGCAAAAACTGCCTAGATTTGGAGAAGCTAGGCAGGTGGTAATGCTTGGTGAAGGTCCATGTTGGAGCCTCCAAGATGTCACTGGTGGGGACCCCTCTGAGGAAAGCTGCAGAGGTGGAGGTTGCCCTGGTAGAATGTGTCCTGACCCCCTTGGGGGGAGGTTTCCCATGCTGCTTGTAGCAGAAATGGATGCAGTGTGCTATTCATTTGGAAATGGTTTGCTTGGATATGGCCTTGCCATCTGCTCCTGCAGCAAAGCTGACTAATAATTCATCAGTCTTTCCAAATGGTTTAGTCCTGCCTAGGTAGAATCTGAGCTGTCTGTGCACATCTAGAGAGCGCAGAATCCTTTCCCCTTGTTTTGTGGGTTAGGGAAAATGGTGGGTAAATGAATGGATTGGTTGAGAGCCACACTGGACACCACTTTTGGCAGAAAGGATGGGTTAGTCCTGAGGGAGACCCTGTCAGCATGGAAAATGATGAAGGGCTCTACAGCCATAAGTGCTTGTAGCTCAGATACTCTTCTAGCTGAAGTGATGGCCAGAAGCAAGGCTGTCTTCCAAGAGAGAAATTTTAACTCTGCTGAAGCTGCTGGTTCAAAGGGGGGAAGGGTGAGCTTTTCCAAAACAAAGTTGAGGTCCCAAGCTGGGGTGCTTTTCTGGGTGGCCTCAGGTTGTTAGCCCCTCTTAGGAACTGTTTGATGAGAGGGTGGGAGAAAAGAGGTGGCTCTGTGCTTGAAATGAGCAGAGATAGCAGGGGCATGAATTTTAATAGAAGAGAAGGATAGATCCCTGTGTAGTAGGTCAGCCAGGTAGTCCAGGATGAGAGGTAGGGAGGGCTGTGCCGTTCCAGCTCCCTTAGCCTGGATCCAGGTGCAAAACCTTTTCAACTTGTTAGCATAAGACTTTCTAGTGCTAGGGCATCTGGCCTCACATATGACATCTAGAACTTCTTTGCTTAGATTGGCAGCTTCTGAAGTGGTCAGGAAATAAGCCAGGCTGCCAGGTTGAGGGTCTGCAATTGGGGATGCATGAATTCTCCATTCCTCTGGGTCAGAAATTTTGGGATCTGAGGGAGATGCCATGGTGGCAGGGGTGACAGGTTGCGCAGCAATGGGTACCAGTGCTGGTTTGGCCAGTCTGGGGCAATCAGGATTGTCCTTGGTTTTTCCTCCCATATTTTAAGCAGAGCCCTTGAAATGAGCAGTAGAGGGGGAAATGCATAGACCGAGAGGTTGACCCACTGAAAGGATACAGCATCTACTTTCCAGGCCTTGCTGTGTGGTTCCCTGCTGCAGAATTTGCTGAGCTGGTTGGAGTGGGAGGCAAAGAGGTCGACCTTCGGGATGCCCCATTTCTGAGTTACAAGGCTGAAGGTTCTTTGGTCTAGCTGCCACTCATGTGGGTCCAGAAGATTTCTGCCTAAGCTGTTTGCCAGAGAGTTTAGAGAGCCTGGCAAGAATTGTGCTAACAGGTGTAGTTGCATGGCTGAGGCCGTAAGCCAAAGGGTCATGGCAAGCCTGCACAGAGGGTATGAGAGTCCCTCCCTGTTTGTTGATATACCACATCACAGTGGTGTTGTCTGCATAGATTTAGCTTTTTTCTTCCATCTTTTTTAAGACCTCTTTTGCTTTGGTGCCAAATAAGTTGTCTTTGTGCAAGGGTGCGTCCAATAATTTGGATTTGACATGGTCTGGCAAGGGCTGTTCCTTAAGCCAAGCATGCCTTCTAAGGACACAACCAGTGACTGCTGCCCTGCAAGATACTTCTAGGGCATCAAAACCACATTGTAAGGTGTGTTTAGTTACTTGACTTGCAGAATGCATTAACTCTTGTAACTCTTTATTTTCTGCACATGCAAGAAAAAGATATTTTTTGTTTGAGGAGTTCCATGGTATGTTGCTAATATTTCAGCATATGGAACTGACAACTTAGTGCTCTAATAGTAAGAGTAGCAGAGGTGTATACTTTTTTTACCCCATCTGTCTAATGCTCAGGAATCCCTATCTGAGAAGGTGGGATTCTTAGCAGAAGTTGCTTTAATTCCTTTAGGTCCTTGAGAGATAACCTCGGGGTCAGCAGTAGGATTTTTGAAAATAAATTTGTGAGAGTCAGTGACTCTATAGTACCTTTCAGGTTTTCTGTGAGCAGGAGGGTGGGTGTTAGGGGTCAAACTGGATTCCATAAAAACATCATCCACAACATCCAGGACAGGAGGAATGGCCAGAGGTCTGTGCTGTGGAAGACCTAAGAATTCCCTGAGTCTCTTTTTTGACTGAGGGTAGTCCTGACATTCCCATTGGAAATGCTCCCTTAAGGTATGTAGGGTTTCCCTAAAGGAAAAGTCCTCAGCTGGAAAGGCTGAAGGGATGGATTCCTCTGCATCAGAATCCTCATAAGTAGAGAGGGGTTGCATAGCTTCATCTTCAGATGCATCAGAGTCATCGGACTCCTGTTCAGATCAAACTACTGGGGACAAATCTCTTTTTCTTTTGGAAGGGGTAGCCTGGCTTTCCCTGATAAGCATTATAAGATCTTCCATCATTTCAAGCATTTGAGACTGAGGCAAGAAAGCAGGTGCCTGAGCTTGGGTTGTTGGTTTTTTGGGTGTGGTTCGTACCTGAGCCTTAGAAACTCAGTAGTTTTCAAAAGAACAGTAGACGCAAAAGAAGTAGTTGGTTTGTGTCGAGAAACGGTAGTGTGAAGTACTCAGAAACCGGTGCCTGCTCAGCATCTCCAGACCCATCCAAGGTAGAGACATCTGCAGGATCCTTAGTCAATGAAGAGTCTCTCGGCATACTCCAAAAGGGTCTTGGTAGCAGCCTGCAAATCCACAAAAGCGGGCATGAGGGGCTGTGAAAGCGCCTCACTGAGGACCAGAGAACTGATGACTAGCTTAACGGAAGTGTCGTCGGCAGTTTTGGACCTGTGCGGTCTGTCTCTGTCTTTATCCTTAAATTTTTTCAGAAGATCTGCTGTTGGTTGGCTTACTGAAGCCATATGCGAATTTGAGGACTGAGAACAAAAATATCTAGCTACAATAAGGGCCTAACGATGTATAGTTCTGGCGTTGTAAGAATGAAAGTCTCGGTGTGGTATTTGCTTTCAACAGGCGAGATAATTGTTAACTTTTTGTGACATCGGTTAGAGCAAGAAAAAAGGATCTCCAATGGGGTACTTAGCTTTAGAAGACTTCAACTTCAATTCAAAAATGGAAAACTCAGGTAGCGACCGACCGGCACTCGTGCAAACTGCTTCTGCTATGGGCTCCTCAGCAAGAAAGACTAATATAATGGCATCAGCTGCCTTATTTTATACCACTGATGACCTGACATCAATCCTGGAATGATGGCAACCGACGCAGAAATACTAAGCCTCTGGTAATTGGGCCAACTGAGGGCTACCCTGGCAGGGATAACCCAAATGTAATGACTGCAACAGTGAAACATGAAGAACATCTGTTTTGAATCCACTTCAGTTTCATCAAACAACAGAACTTTATACATTGCATATGCAAATTAATGAAACACATTCAAGCATTCATTCAACCTTCAAATATATAAAATTACCAAAAATAAACAGGGATATAAGATCCAGATATACATATGAAATATGCAAATGTTATATATTATTCACTGCATTATTAAAACTGAAATTAATCTAATTAAAATGTTGCTACCTTCAGTGCTAAGGCTCTACTCAAAAAATGTTATCATTTATTCCCAGTGGACAGTGGCATTCAATAGTATATGCCACGTTAGTTCATTATATTCTAAACAGCTCTCACAGTCTGTAACTTTTGCATTCTTAATGGGGGCAATTTAATAACGCCTACACTGTCTTATTTACCATGTAGGCATCGTGGCACACTGCTTAAACAAAAGTAAGCAGATTTGTGATTCAGTAAACAGATCTGGGTGGCGCACACGCTCGCGCCAACACAGAAATAGCCATACCATGCAAATCACCTCATAAGCAGGTGAATTTCATGACAATGAGGAAGACAAGGCTATCCAGCAAGCAGATAGGCAGCCCTGAAGACCCCATGTTGGTGTCCATAGTGTACATGGGAAAATTCCATGAACAGGATGTTATACAGAGAACAGGGATGTAAAAACATATGTAGATGGACAGAAATGGCATAACATACACAGATATGAGCATAACTATCCACCATGTGTCCAAAACTGCATGGGAAATAATTTAAAATAATTTTATTTTTTTAATGATGTGGGTATATTTGCACAGTACGCCAAATTGCACAAACATGCTTTTATGAAAAAATTAAAATAAAAAAGAGTGTAAAAACCAAATATATTAGTGTGTGAAGTAAAGTGTTATAGGACCCTGTGTAGAGTATCTACAGTGGTGGAATGGTGCTCCTGCTAATGAGGCAGGACCTGGAACTGTGTAGTTTCCAGTTTGTGTACATGGATCCCTATGCAAATGAGCTGGGGTTGCTGAACAGCACAAATGGGTATTCGTGTCTGCAGATCCCATCTATGTTGGCACAGAACTGTGTTGGTGTCCAGAGAAGAGGTAGCTGACATCAACAGTGTGTGTGTATGAGGACTTGTATGGTCATTGGAGCTCATCAGTGCCTGTTTGCATGGTGCAGAGCTATGCTGAGCATACCTCTCAACTCAGAAACATCAAAAATCTGGAAAAGGCCCATGAAAACTAGGTACAAATCTGTATGCTGATTAACATTAAATTTACATACATAATTATGTAACCCACCCACTCCAATGGAATTGTGGGATACCAAATTTCAGTCAACCAAAGAATGGCACCAGATCCTCCTGCAGACATCCAATGTCCCATTACCTGGCTATTTCACCCCATTTATCATAAACACTAATGCGTGCCTCCTGCTTTACTTCTACAATGATTATTTCGATTTTATTTTTACATTTTATAGCACAATGCACAAACACTAATAGACATCTGCTAAACAAAGCAATACTGTTTCACAATGAAAATAGACTTAGCATTAAAAGTTCTCTGCCCTTGAAACTCACATTCATTGAAACAGCATTGAAACCCACACTACATCCAAAGAAAATGCATCTGGCTAGTGGTGGATAAAGATTATATTTGGGCTGTTTTCAAATCATAGGCCCCTTGCACACAAAACAAGAAACATACATGTGTTATTTGATACATCTTCCTGACTTTATAATATATTCCTTGTATAATACAGCACAGTTGTTAGACTTAGAGAACATTTTAAATTTATTGTTTGAACATTTTTCCAGTAGGCAATGAAACAAAATGCATGAACCAATAATGACAAAACTGCCCAATTCAGAACATTTCCATCATAAAAGTCTACTTACACACACACACACACACACACACACACACACACACACACACACACACACACACACATACACACACTATAAAAATAGAATGACAGTGTAAGCCATAGGCATCTTGCACAGCTTCTCACACTTATTTTCAGTTTCAGTTTTTTTTGGGGGGGAGGGAACAAAAGGACAAAAACCAGGGACACATTTTAAACATTACTTGTATAATTTTGGAAAGTTGCTAAAATAAAATGGTATGTTACCACCATGCATTTCACTGCCAAGTCTTGAACCCAGGACTCTATGCACTACAGTCAGAGAAACATACCATGATGCCAACTCATCAGTTTCCTGAAGCATAGGAAGACTGAAACTTAAATGGCTATCATTTAGTGAATGATTCTCACTTCTTACCATAGTTCTCAACCTCTTAGCACAAAAAGTCTGGACAAAGCCAATAATGGGGGAATACAGAATTCAGTTTTCACTTAACGTCTTAACACAAAAAAACTGGACAAAGCCAATAACCGGGGAATACAGCTCCAAAATACAGACAAATTTCAAATACTGATCTTATAAACTTAGAAAATTGCTAGAATAAAAGGTTTTGTGTTACCATTTATTTTCTGAAGAATATGAAATCCGAAATTCAAATGCCTGTCATTATTTAGTGAAGTCAATCCTTCAGTGATTTACCACAAAAATCCTGAAAAGCCACAGATTTTATGAGGAGCAGAACAAAAATATAAGCCATAAATTCACATGTGGTGGTGGCTAGGGGCTTCAGGCTCTTTTTACTTGCACCCAAGGTACAGGGTTTGAGCCTGAGTACCTCTAGCCACCAGGGGTATTCAGACAAACACACACACACACACACACACACACACACACACACACACACACACACACACACACAAATGCTGATCTTATAAACTTAGAAAATTGCTAGAATAAAAGATTGTGTGTTACATTTATTTTCTGAACATTATATAATTTTCAGTTAGGAAATATGATGGGAAATGTATGACAATTTCCTTAAAATAATTTAGAGAGGCAAAGCCTTAAGCAGCATTCAATTTTACAGAGTGTCTTGACATACTCCATAAAGGGTAAAACAGTAGACAAATCACTTTAAACAACTCACCATTGTGCACAAAACCCTTTTCCACCCTACCAATACCCCAATACTTGCTTGTCTCATTACCCAATATAAGAACCTTTCAACTTTACGCTCATCTAATAAACTACTTGTATCAACATGTATATCTAATAACATGGCAGGATAGGTATTTTAAATTATCTCTAGTTAAATTCTTCTGCATATAATTCTAAAGCATCTTACCTAAGGCAGACAACAAGTACTGTTTACACTGTGAGCATTGCTGAACTGCTGAAACTTGAAGTATGCATTTGTTTAACAATTACTTTCTAGTTACTAATGAAGTCTTGTACATAAAGTCTAAAATATCATATCTAATGTTTGTAATATGTTTTTTGTATAAACTGTGAAAATTCCTGAACTGTTTAAAATTTGTAGTATTTGACTGTATAACAACTAGTACCTGTATGTTAGTAGTCTATTAATCACTTGGAGCTTATCTCCCCAGGACTCTACTGAAAATGGACATAAATCCAGTTGGACTATCCCGGTCAACAAATGTAAAATAAAAAATAAAAATAAAATATGAAGTTTCACCTTACTCTGTTACTATCAGTACACCATAGCTAAGTTGTGAACAAGGAATCTGTGCTTATAAAATAGATGAGTTAGGTAGTCTGATGCAAGAAGGCCTACTCAATTACTGTGCGTAAAATACTGCAACATTTTATAAAAAAAGAATACATCAGTCGTGGTACATTTTAAATAAAAAACTGCAAGCATAGCACTTGAATTTCCTCCATTCTTGTTTACTGAAATGTGACTCAATCTCCTTGAGCACAATGGTGTCAAACCTCTAACATGAGAGCCATCCTTACCCCATGGTTGGATAAACCATTCTTACAACCACCTCATTAAACATTTAAGAGCCCTGGTCATCTTACTGCCATTCCTTACATACAAAGATTAAGGTAGACATTGAGTGAGTACAAGCACTTACATATACTGTTTCTGGTGTATATTCCTCCTATATCCCATGTCCTGAAATGTCTTTTCAATGGCAGTAGGGTGTCACACTGATTGCAAATGGTGAAATAAGCTGAGGGCGTTTATGGGTGTGTAGCATAAGAGAATGTTACTGTGGACTGTGATTTTATTTCATTATACGGTTTATGTGGATAGTAATCAAAATAGATAAAGTAACACAATTTTATAATGCAAATTATCATTGCTCACTCTCTCTCTCTGCATATAAATATATATGTATATATATATATGGGTCTATATTATAACTGTGAAAGTCCTTTTCAGCGGAAAAAAAAAAAAAAAAAAAAAAATCTTGTTTTCCCGCCTTACTGAACTAGAATAGTCCAGTCCTCAGAGTTTGCTGATCTCTGGGCTTTGTCTTGGTTCCTGTGCTATTCCATATCCTTATTTGGATAAAAGGAAGCATCTTTGTTCACCAGTGGGAGTGGGGAGCACTGAGCGGTCTATTTGTCCCTAGAGGAGTGGTTTCCAGCCAGAAACTTGTAGTCTATTGGCCATTTTGGGTCAATTCCTAGCTCTTTTCAGCACCCTGTAATAAAGCCCGCTTTAGCACGCTTTTTCGCTTGTATTCAACTCAGCACAGCTCCTCGTGGTGTACTGCAGAGTTCTACAAGCAGCAGAGAGCAAAAGAGTGACTTTTTCCTTATTTAAGTATTTTTTTCTGGCTTTTTGATTATTTACTGCTTAGCGACTGCTTTTTCGCCTGTTTATACAGCTCTGCATTCTATTTAAACTGTTTTTGTGTTGATTAACTGTTTTGCACTTTTAAAAAGTTATTTGTTGCTTAATTTTACTTGTAGGCTAACACACTCAAGTGCGCTAGCCGTTTAAAAGCATTTATAGCATTTACTGTCTGTTTTTCTTCTGTTTTCTGCAAAAAGAAAAACAAAAAAAAAAAATCTTGTTTTCCCGCCTTACTGAACGAGAATAGTCCAGTCTTCAGAGTTTGCTGATCTCTGGGCTTTGGCTTGGTTCCTGTGCTATTCCATATCCTTATTTGGATAAAGGGAAGCTTCTTTGTTCACCAGTGGGAGTGGGGAGCACTGAGCAGCCTATTTGTCCCTAGAGCAGTGGTTCCAGCCAGAAACTTGTAGTCTATTGGCCATTTTGGGTCAATTCCTAGGTCTTTTCAACCCCCTGCTATAAAGCCCGCTTTAGCACGCTTTGGCGTTATTTAGCGCGGAGTTGCCCATAGAGCACCATCGGGCAGCGCCGGTTAAACAAGGTTAAACTATTTCTGGCTCCGTAAAGTCTGCTCTTCAATTTTTCCCTTAGAACTTCTCTACTTGCAATCTAAACAGTCTATTCTCTATCTCAATAGCTCAGCACTTGCTCCTAAAGCATTTTTATATAGGTAAAGTACTTGTGTACTAAACAAAGTACTACATTAGCCTAGAATCCCTTGAGTACCCATTTCCTATAGGTCCCTTCTGACTCAGTTACACAGCAAACTTTTTCACTTTTTCTAGCATGTCAAGGGTCAGTTGCTAGCGTCCTCTCCTGTTCAGCTGGTGAATCTGGGCATCTTGAGGCAATGTTACAATTGCCTCATGTACACAGACAACCCACTCCTTCTCCCACAAAACACAAATACATGTGAGAGATGCAACTATATAGCGAAACTGGAGGCTGAGCTCTCTCAACTCAGGACTGGCAAGACCAGACAGGAGGAGAAGGAAACCACGCACACCACAAACCCAGTTTCACATAGAACTATCACAACTGCAAAACAAACACATAAACACACAAAGACATACTGGAGGCACTGATCAAAAATCTACCAAAACTACAGAGGCCTCCAAAGCAGACACCCAAGCAACTGCCACCTCAAGACATAAGACATACAACACATAGTTCTCAAAGTCAGTGTGCTAAACAGTCACAGCCCTTAAGGCCAAACACAATGCCAGACACACTTGTTATAGGTGACTCCATAGTCAGACACACTGACGTCCCACTCACCAGACTGAACAAGGAAAAGATCACAGTTAGCTGCCTGTCAGGCGCTAGAATCCGCCACATAACACAAGCACTCAGGTCACTCCACAGCAAGTACAAGTATGACTCAGTCATTGTCCATGCCGGTGTGAATGACCTGAGACGTACCTCTCTGGACTACATGAAAAGAGACATAGAGGAGCTCTCAGATTATGTAGCCCAGGCCAGTATGACCCTGACCCTGAGCAGTATCCTACCCTCACCAAGAATGATGCCACAATACAGAGACAAAATGATCAGCTTTAATAATTGGCTTAATTACTGGTGTCATTCTAAGGGGATCCAATGTCTGTCTGCCTGGGATGACATGCTGGACAAGCCACGCTGCTTCGCAAGGGACGGCACCTGTCACCCTGGGCTTCCGGATATTGGCAAAGGCTCTTGCCACCCCCATAGTGCCTTTTTAGGCAAGGCTCAAATGATAAACCTACCGCCTAGAAAACAAAAATGGAGAAAAACTAAGGGTAATACTGCTCAATGCCAGAAGTCTAAACCTCAAGATGCACCTCAAGCCCTCCTCAGTATGGAGAACACCGATGTTTGTGCTGTGACTGAAACCTGGTTCAAGGCTCCTGAGAGCACCCCAGCACTATCAGGTTATACCTCATATCATGCGTTCCGCCCCAAAATCCGGACCGAACTACAAAAGGAGGGGAGTATCCATATTCATAAAGGATACCCACACCTCCAGGTTAGTGGCAACGCACGAAGCATCGGAGACCATCCAGGTGCAATTAACCATAGGTAAAACTGCCCTACAGTTTGTAACATGCTACAGACCACCTTCTCAAACTCAGGAAACCCACACAGCCTTCCTGAAGACACTGGAGAGTATAAATGTCTCTCCAAACACCATCATATTGGGTGACTTCAACTACCCAAACATAGACTGGGAACATTACTCAAGCCCCAACACCCTAGCCCAAAAGTTCCTTGAGTTCATAAACTCAAATGCTATGGAACAACTAGTCACCATTCCCACAAGAGGAGAAAATATACTAGACCTGATCATCACAAACATGGGGACAAAATGCTCCACACCGAAAGTATATCCCTCATTGGTGAGATCAGACCATAAATTAATCTCACTGGAGATCCACATCCCACCCCACCCCAGCAAAAAGACCACAGTGAAGAACTTCTCAAAAGCAAACTTCACACTTCTTAAGACTGGAGTGGTATCCTTCAAGGCCCCGAGCCAGTGGAAACCACAACCCACGCTGCTGAAACCCTTACAAATGCCTTCTACGAGCACCTCCAGGAATGTATGGATCAAGCAATCCCTAATAAAATCAAGACCTTTTCCACCAAAGGCAGGCACCCGGTCTGGTGGACTCCAGCCATAAACAAACTCTTCAACAAGAGGAGAAAGCTACTACATGACAGAGCAAAATCCCTAAATGGGAAGGCATCTCTGATCAATACTAGCAAAAAACTACGATCACTCATAAAATCATCCAAGGCCAACTTTGAGAGAAAAATCGCTAATGACACAAAAGACAATCATAAAGCCTTCTTTAGCTATGTTAGAAACCTGGGTGGAAACTCCCAGATATGCTCAGAATTAGTCCAAAATGATAAAAAAATCACTGAACTCACAGACATTGCCAACATACTGGCAGACAGGTTCAGTGCAAATTTCTCCCCCCCCCCCCCAAAGGAGAAATATCTATCCCACCAGAGTCTAGCCTCCCAAACATCTCAGATGCCCAGGTGAGAGCTGCTCTCTCTAAAGCAAAAAACACAGCATCAATGGGACCGGACGGTGTCCCCGGCTGTGTGCTACACGAACTCAATGAGGAACTAAACCCACACATAAGGCTGCTGTTTAATCTTAGCCTTACTACAGGATACGTACCCAAAGAATGGCATACGGCAACTGTGGTCCCACTCCACAAAGGCGGTGCTTCTACGGACCCTGGAAATTACCGCCCCATAAGCTTGATGAGCCTTGTCTGCAAAGCTATGGAGAGGATCATAATGGAACTCATAAATAAAGACATTGGGGACCTACAGATACTGAATCCTACCCAATTTGGCTTTGTCAAGGGCAGATCCTGCCTCTTGAACTTGGTTGACTTTTTCGAAACAGTCACTAAGGCCATTGATGAGGTAAGGCAGTTCACACAGCCTACCTTGACCTAGCAAAAGCATTCGACACAATACCCCACTCGGGCATCATAGAAAAGCTCACCAGCTTAGATGTAAACCCATATGTCACAAGATGGGTTGCAAACTGGCTCAAGGACAGAACACACAGGGTTAGAGTTGCTGGTGCCATGTCAGACTCTAAGCCGGTCACGAGCGGTGTCCCACAGGGCTCAGTCCTGGGCCCCCTCTTGTTCGGCATTTATTTTTCTGAAGTGCAGGCAAACATAGGGGGATTGTGGCTGACAAAATTTACAGATGACTGCAAACTGGGCACCATAATTGACACTCCATCAGACACAGACATCCTCCAGAAAGGTCTCATAGAAATGGATAACTGGTGCCAGAGCCATGGCCTTAAGCTAAATGCCAAAAAATGTATAGTCATACCCTTTGGGAAAAACAAGGTAACCCCTTATTACCACATAGGTGGTAATCCATTAAACACGGAAGAAGTTATCAGGGACCTGGGGACCCATGTTGACAGTAACCTCTCTTTGACACTCACATTGCCAAAGTGGTTAGGAAGACCTTCTACATTGCCCACCTGATCATGAAGGGATTCACATCCAGATCAGGAGAGGTCATTGTACCCTGTACTCTTCACTTATCAGACCAATGATTGAGTACAACGCCCCATTCGAATGTACCTTACCCGACACCTGCAGCAGTTGGAAAGACCCCAAAAGTTCCTCACCAAAAGGATAAAGGGGCTCAAACATATGTCATACGATGCCCGACTGAAGAAACTCCAGCTCTATTCAGTCGCATACCGCCTGCTCAGCGGTGATCTGTGTCTGACATACAAGGCCATGTCCAACCCGGAATTAATGGACATGCTCCACCTCAAAAAATCCAAATCCACCAGAGCCACGAGAGCAAGAGACTTAAACCTCAACACGGATATAAATAGGACGTGCTGGAGGGACAGATTCATCACCCAGAGACTCCCTACACTATGGAACAGAATCCCAGTCCATGTGAGGCAGAGCCCCTCACTGACTCTGTTCAAGAGAAATCTTGACGAGTGGATGGGAGATCGTAGGTTTACCCCAGGAATCATCTCTGTATCACAGCTGGACAGAGGCACAGCAAACTAATGGGTATAGTATTCTCATCCTAAGGGGTGGTGAAAGCCACACACACTCTGGCTAGGCTTATAAATGCCCTAGGGCAGATAGCCTAGTATGAACCTATGAACCTATGAATACGTAAACATCGACACATATTGCGCGAACCGCGAATACACAGAATGCCCTAAACTGCGAAATTCAAAATGTCGAATCGTCATAATTGGCCAACCCCACCACCCACTACATACTACCTACCCAAACAAAATAAATAAACCACATACATACACTAACCAAAACCCTACTTCTAACCCTAAAGTAAAGCTTGCATATACTACCATGTATGCATTTACCTTAACCCGCACCCTAATCCTAAGGTCTGTAACTATGGCACACTTACCTTAATGAGCTATACCCAAACAAAATAAATAATCCACACACATACACTTAACAAAACCCTACTTCTAACCCTACACTAAATCTTACATACATTACTATCTATGCACTTACCTTAACCCACACCCTAACCCTAAGGTCCGTAACTATCACACACTTACCTTAGAGAGCTATACCTCAGAAGGGTCAACTATGACGATTCGACATTTTGGATTTCACACTTCAGGACGTTTCCATATTCACGTAAGTGGACCTTCGCAGTTTTACTAGGGAACTATATATATATATCTATGACAATCCGAAAAGTCAAGAATGAATACGTGAAGATATAGTAAGCCTGGGATTACCATTTCTTGGAATATTCCCTCTTCTCTGAGGTATACTGATTAGATTGATATCATAAGTTTGGGGAACTGGAGGGGCTTGGCCTACAATTTGGTGGTGTAGGGGAGGCTAATCCCCTGCAAAAAAAATGTTTGCCGGGAAAAAAAGTGATGTCCCATATTTGATGTTCTGTTGGTTTTCTCATTTTTTTCCTGCATTTCCAGGCTAGAAGTTGAGAGTCTCAGCATCTCAGTAGAGAATACACACACACGCACACACACACACACACACACACACACACACACACACACACAAAACCAGAATATCTGAATGCTCCACTCACTCTCTGCAGTACAGCATAATTTCCTACAGTCCCAGATGCAGCAAATAAAGCTCTGCTCACTCTCTGCAGTACAGCATTGTTTTCTACAGTCCCCGATGCAGCAAATAAAGCCCCGCTCACTCTCTGCAGTACAGCATTGTTTTCTACAGTCACGGATGCGGCAAATAAAGCTCTGCTTGCTCTCTGCAGTACGTTTCCTACAGTCCCACATGCAGCAAATGTTTCCAACAGTCACTTGCACAAATTTCTAGCAGATGCAGCATCAGCAATTAAATGCACCACGTCCTTCCTGGTTCCTGTTCCCACTCACTGATCCAGTTCAACAGCCAGAAGCCCTTGTCCAATTCAACAGCCAGAAGCCATTGAGTTCAATTCCCACAGGCTGATGGAGCTGACGTCATCATGCACATGATGACATCAGCTCAAACAGAGAAAACAAAAATTTAAATAAAACCTGGGAAAAATTTGGAAATCAAGAGGTGCCACTCGAGAATTGTGGTACCCCATTATTTGGACCCCAAAAATCGGTAAAAACCGAATAATTCAGGACAGTTGAGAGATATGATGCTGAGCAGGGGGGTGTACAGTTTCTCCTAAGCTTTGTTTACCTTTGGGGGAAGTGTTTCCATGTGTTTCTGTGTGTTTGCACGTTGTGCCACCGTGCTGAGTGTGAGCTTTCATGGGGATGTGTACAGTGAATGCTGAGCATTGTTTACCTTTGCAGTTTGTGTGGCAAGAGACAGTGCTGAGCGAGGAAGGCTGTTAAAAAAAATGACTGAGAAAACCAATAATATATTAATTACTAATGACCCATGTTTCACTTAAACTAGGAGCATTAACAGCCCTTAATGATGCACTTGGCAGGTGGAATCTATCACAGGCAGCCAATCACACAGGCTGCACCTACAGCAGAGCACTATAAAGGTTGCATACATCCTGCAATCTGATTTCACTCCCATACTCTGCACCAGTGGAATACAGACTTGGGATTTTTAACTGAAGGAATGCTAGGGGCTGCTGCAGTTCTGCTACATCTGGATGTGCTAGATGCTGAGGTCAATCCTGCTGCTGCAGCTGCTGCTGACAATAGGTCTAGACTGGGAAGGAGAAGAGCGTTCAGGCCCAGGGTAACCTTCCAGGAGCTACATGAGTTGGAGATTGTAGAGCATTACAGGGTTGACAGGGAAATACTACAAGAACTCACTGAGGTCTGCTTCCCTCAACTCAGTTCCTGACACAACAGAGGGGAAGCTATCCCAGTGGAAATAAAGGTATGTATAGCTGTTAGGGTTCTAGCTACAGGTACTTTCCAAAGACCAACTGGGGACATGGTGGGGGACTCACATACATCAGCATCCAGGGTGCTGCACAAGTTCCTGGATGCCATGCTACCACATACCAGTGAGCATATTAACTTTCCTCTCACCTCTGAGGCAAGGGTCAGCAGTATGCAACACTTCTGTCATGTAGTACACTACCCTGAGGTACTGGCAGCCATAAATTGCATTTATGTACACATCAAGGCACAGCCCGGTGAGAAGGGTAGAATCTACGTCAACCACAAGGGGTATGACTCCATCAACTGCCAGGTCATGTGCAATGCCCAGCGCATTATCATGAATGTGTGCACTGGCAGCCCTGGCTGTTATCATGACTCCCATATCTGGCATGCATCACAGTTGTACTAGATGTTTGCTAGAGGAGACATCCCACACAGCCATTTACTGGGGGATGCTGGCTATGTACTGGAACCGTGGATGATGACACCCATCAGAAATCCACATACACACCCACCATAGAACTCCATAATGAGCACACACATGAACCAAAAACATCATAGAGCATGTGTTTGTGCTGCGGAAGTCACAGTTCCACTGCCTCAATATATCTGGTGGACCCCTGCTGTACTCTCCAGCCACATGTGCACAGATGTTCACAGTATGTGCCATGCTGCACAATATTATCCTGTGGAAACAGCTGCAACAGTATCAGCAAAGAAAAGGGATACACAGCCCCCTACCAATGCCTAGGTCACCACAGCCACATCCACAGGAGAAGTCAGGGGAGGAAATGCCTGAGGATGTCCCTGTAGGCAGATGTAGATGTGCCCAATATGCCCTGGCCTTGGCCAAGAGACAGTGCATAGCACATGCACTGACAACCTAGGGCCCTAGGGACTGACACCTTACTCTGACTAACATACATATAGTAAAAATGATGCCAGCTAGCCCACACAACCTGTACCTAACCATGTATTGGCTGTGTACTGCGTGCATCAGAGAGAGTCAACTCCAAACTAAAGTTCTGTCAACTGCTGCATTTGCAAGGTAGGTCCCTCACCTATACACCACTTGTAAGAGGTATTAGAATATGGTAGCATATATATGGACCTGCCACATGTAAGCAAGGGAATATAGTGGGCTACTAGGCTACTTGCAGAGATCTAACAGTTACTCTGTCCAATAGTATGTGCTTCATAATATTCACTAGGCCACATGGCTGGAAAATCCACTATATTATTCAAGGGAGATGGCAAACAGTTGGGTCACAGGACAGTTGCACAACTGCCTATGCCAGCAGATCATTGGCTGGTCGTTCCCCACCCTCAACACAACAGTGTTCCCATACAACTGCTGTAACAGTAAGTCAGCAATGATATATCAACAAACCAGCCAATTCCAGGGCTGTGACATAGAACCCAGCCACACGTTGTATGTCTCACATAATGTAGAAGTGACAGTGTATGTCTGTATGCTGTTGATTGTGTGAGGAATGACACCTCTCTGTCTGGCGGCAGGTGTGGCTCACTAGGCTAGGGATGTTAGCATGGATGATGGTGTGGACGGTTTGAATATGGCAGCATCCACATCTTTTGCATGTGAGGTACTCGTATGATGGTATTCCCACAGACTGTCATACCCCTCAATCTGTTACTGCAAGAAAGCAGAGAGAATGGGGGGACAAAGGGCCAAAACTACAGACAGACATTACACATGCTCTGATTAACCTAGAAGGTGACTAGTATAACAGTAGGTTGCAAATGAACACAATAGCTGCAGGATGTAAAGGCTATCACTTAAGTGTCTCAGTAGTTAGTACAATTCAGTGACTGCATTATACAATATTTTAATGGAACATCACAAATATATGAGAAACAGACCAGACATATGGGGTGAAATGCTGGACATTCTGCAAAAACATGTACAGTGAGAGGTAAACAGACTGTCACCCTGTGTGTGGCGTTACAGTATGTACCCCAGCCACATATTAATTACAACACACAACCGGAGAATGCCATGGACAATTTCAGGGAAGTGCTGTACTGTGGAAACAGATGCAGCAGCCAATGTTTGCAGCACACAAAATCCCAGACTGGAGTACAGGTAGCTCTGGCCTGGAGTCACCTTATAAGTATTGACAGTCACACTGGGCATGGTCCTACACTTAGCTAACTTGAGCGCACGTCTGTTGCCTCTTCATCACAAAGATTTGCTATGTGGAAATATGTCTGTACATACAGACAGCTATGTATACATATCTGTCTGTCCCTACCCCCCTCACAAATGATTAGCGTATCTATCAGTATGTGCCACATATACATATGATACAGATATATATATATATATATATATATATATATATATATATATATATATATATATATATATATATATATATATATATATGGGTTCCATACACTAGATCGAATTTTCACTAATTCGAAATAGTGCATGGAATGCTCACTGCAGCGAAAGTGCACTTAATCGAAAGTGCACTTACGCGAAGTTCAGTACAACGAACGGGTGTTGTACTGAATTTTTGTGAAGTACTCACGAACCTTAGGGTTAGGGCACGGGTCATAGTAAGGGGATAGCCCATAGTGCTATCCCTTTACCATGACCCGTGCTCTAACCCTAAGGTCCATGACAACTGCAGTGCAGTGAAGGACATAGCAATGTCCTACACTATGGTGCGATAGTCACGAACCTTAGGGTTAGGGCATGGGTTAGGGTAAGGGGATAGCTTTACTAACAATCCCCTTACCCTAACACACGCCCTATCCCTAAGGTCCATGACTATCACACCATAGTGGTGGACATAGCTTGTTTTTTATGTCATCCACTGTGCTGCAGTGTTTTCGGTGAAGTGCATTTATGCAAAAGTTCATTTTCATTAAAGTAAACTTTCGCAGAAGTGAGACTTCCTATTACAAGTTCGAAGTAATGAACTTTCATTCTTGTAATAGGAATCCATATATATATATATATATATATATATATATATATATATATATATATAGCCATATAAATTACAATGATACATAGTATCTCCACATATATCTACTTAATACATACACATAATGTACATACACAGCAACATTTAAAGAGACATCCTTATTATACACACTTATACATATATATATATATATATATATATATATATATATATATATATATATACATATATATATATATATCTATGGGTCTATGACATTTTCCCGAAAATCAATTTCGCAGAAAATTTCTGACATAGAGTCCAAATTGCCAAAAATCCATTTAGTCGAAAATAGTACTGACAATGTATATGCCTTTTACCCCACTGTAGTGTGATCTCGGAGTGAGAATATTAATGTGGGGGGTGTGGGGGTGTAGCCCCCCACCTACTCAGGTTATAAACTACTTACTTACCCTTTTAATAGAAACTGGACACTGTAAAACAATACTAGACAATATTAAGCTATACTGGGTGGGGGGCTATGCCCTCCACACCCCACTACATTAATTTTCTCACTCCAAGATTGCACTACAGTGGGGAAAAATGCATATACACTGACAGTACTATTTTTGGCTAAATGGATTTTCAGCGATTTGGACCCTATGGCAGACATTATCGGCGAAATGGATTTTTGGCAAAATGACACTGATCCGTATATATATATATATATATATATATATATATATATATATATATATATATATATGTGTGTGTGTGTGTGTGTGTGTGTGTGTGTGTGTGTGTGTGTGTGTGTGTGTGTGTGTGTGTGTGTGTGTGTGGATGTAAGAATGTCCCCACATACCCTCAGAATGCTGAGGTTCTCTGCACTCACACATCACAACAGTTGTCTAAAGGAACCAGACCAAACCCATAACAGTACATAATGCACTCACTCACAGACCCCTGTGCCTGTGGAATGTCACCTTGCAGTCAGACACAGGTGAGCAGGTCCAATGGACTATCCTGGTAAACCAACTGCAATAAATAAAATAAATAAATAAATAAATGTAATGTACAATGGTTTCAATCCATGCCTTGGAGAGGCCATATTGTCCCTGGCTACATATTTACTTATCTAACTGCAACCAGCTACATATGGCCATACTGGTAACTGTGCACACATAACAGGGATTTAACACTTCTCCCACTCCTAGGATACTAGATACAATAACAGTACCAAGCAATATCACTCTGCAGGCCACACATGCTGTCTAACATAAGGTTACTTTGCGTACTCCACAAGTACTGTACCTGCAATCACATATACAACAGATGTAACCTGTGGCACGTGCGATAAGTACTTTTGGCTGTAGTGCATAACAGTAGATAAGTAGGGGTTCGTATCTCACAGCAGTCCCTGTGTGTGTGTGTGTGTGTGTGTGTGTGTGTGTGTGTGTGTGTGTGTGTGTGTGTGTGTGTGTGTGTGTGTGTGTGTGTGTGTGTGTGCGTGTGTCTGTGTGTAAATTTCTCCCCTTGCAGCACTATGGACATGCCCATATGGGCTATCTCTGTGCAATGGTTATGCATTTTATGGCCCTGTGACTAGCTGCTAGCCTCTACATTGCCCTCCTCTACAAAGCCTGCTGATGTCATTCACCTTAAGAGTGCTGGCAGATAGTGAACTATCAGATAAACTCCATGGAGTATGAAATAAATACTGCAAGCTATATTGTGTAATAGTAGATAGGTAGTGGATCTAAACTCACAGCAGCCAAGTCTGTGTGTGTAAATATATCCCCTTGCAGCCCTATGGACATGCCCATATGGGCTAGCTCTATGCAATGGTTATGCGTTTTATGGCCCTGTGACTAGCTGCTGGCCCTAAATTGCCCTTCTCTGCATAATCATAATTGATGTCTGCCACCTCTCTGACCCAGACACAGGATATTTGTAGATGTGTCAATCTATCACCACATCTTCTAGATGTGTAAGTTCAGAAAACCCAGGTGACACATATCAAGGGCAGCAGACCTTATCAGAAAGTATGAATGCATGATTGCATGATTATTGTGACTGCCCCCATTGTCCTTGATAGACTGTTCTACACATATGCACCTAGGGAGCCATGCACGTATAGTGCCATACCTTGCTGACATATTTCTGCTGTGCTGCCATGCCATCCTGTGCTGCTGTATTGCCACCATGTGCCCATAGTTTATCTCCTCATGCTTCTGGAACAGAAACATACACAGTTCCATGACACACCCATCATTCTGTAACACTACCACCAGTCCAAAATCATGCAACCAAGATACACAAAGTTTGATGTGTAGTCATGACACATGCCAGCATACAGTGCCTGTTGTGGCCCACAAGTGCCATGGCAAAACAATACTGCACAACACAAGAACATGTCACATAATATAGTCACCCTGTGTATCAGATACATAGTTGCATTTCCCTGCATCTATGGCAAAGATGGCAGGGATGTGGCACAGGTATCATCATATGCACAGGTTGTGGTGTAGGGGTGCTGGAGGCCTAGGCTGTGCTAACCAGTTGATGCATGTGTGTGAATCAGGAAGGGGTGCGAGTTAGATGGGTCATGGAAAGGTGCTGTGTGTGTGTCTGTTGGTAACCTGCATGTGACACTGGTGTTTAAGTGTGTGCCTGTACACAGTCAAGCCCAGTGCTACCCCTACATGTGTATGTTGGACAGCTGCAGACCATACATGGCAGAGTGGACAGTTCACTGTCTCCGGCCATGAACATGGGAACTAGCTCTGCCAGGAGTAGCATTGACAACACCATGCCCAAGGTCAGATGCAGTGCTAGTACCTGATGGTGACTGCTGTCTGATGGGGTTGTGTCAAGCATGGGACCACCCTGGACCATGTGCCCATGGCTTGCCACATCATGGTGTGGACCGCACTCTTTTCTATGTAGCGCTGGAGGTATTGCCACTATGGGAGCATGACTGTGCACAGCCACATGGACTCTCAGCAGATGGAGTTGCGGACCTACATCCACTTGTCCAACACCCGACTCCAACCAGATGTTCTAGCACAGACAATGTGCAGTCCAATACAGATACTGTCTCAGCCTACCATCTGTCCACTGCATCAGAGAACTGATCCAGGGTGTCCCCAATGTGGTGAAGGCAGTCACAGATGTCAGACTGTGCTGCATCCATAACCCTAAGCATCCATGTGGTGTTGCATTCAAAACATGCCTGTGCCTCCATGATGGTCCAAAACATGTGCCGAGTGACCCGTGATGTGACACCTGCAACAGGTGGTGGATGGACAGCAGTCCTCCTACATGCACCCCTGTCAATCCACCTGTGTGGGACCTCACCAGCTCTCTGGCTGTGGCCAGTGTCTGCACTCACTGATGCCATAGTTGCCACACTGTCCTGTTTAATGTCACCTCTCTCTCTGACTGTCCAGTATCTGTGACCTCTAGGGACTGGGTATGTGTGGGCATACTGACTGTATGCAGTGACAATGGGTGCAAAAGAGGTATGTCAACCTCTGGGATGGATTCAGTCCCCAATAACCCCACCTGTGCCTCACTATAGACACCATCATCATCAGAGTCCAATGAGACACCGACATCAGATTGTGAGTGGGACAAACTCCAACCCCCCTGTTCACCTGTGAGAAGCAAGACAAAAGCAGTACATTACTACCTGCACTATTATGTATAGTAATCCACACAGACTCAGATAGATAAGGATCCCCAACTGCACTACCAGTCCCACATCTCCTCATCTCTGTTTCCATGCCCAACAGACAACCTCACACCAACATACACAGACAAGTGAAGCCCTTTATAGCATGCACTTCACCTACATCCAATTAAAATTGCCAGTACAATCTACCTGTAAGTTATGCAATATGACACTATACATGACAGAACTACACATAAAACCCAGTACACCTATATTGAGAATGATATGCCAGTACAAGTGTCAATGCCTCAGGTATGTACCATCTCTCTTTTCAATTTGAACAGGCATCTTGGAGTAATTGCCTCATGTATACCAGGCTGTGTAGTCAGTCATAACTATAAGTGTAAACGTGTTGATGGTCATTCAAATACACACCTGTGATTACCCAGTTTATGGAGTGTAGTTAACTGTTTAGAATAAAACATACAAATATTCTACTCTGTAAACAAAATCACACTGAGGTGAAACCACACAAAAAACACAAGGCACTGCTCCGGTACAATGAAGGCTTTCTTTAAATATTCCTGGACTAAAGTGTCCAAAAAGATCGATCGAAATCCCAGGGTAGTCTGTAAAAGCTATATTTATTGAAAAAATGCCTTAAAGGCTATAAAACACAAAAACAATAAACAGTACATAAAATAATTTTCACTGATTTAGCGCTTTCATCTCCAGTCGGAGACTTCATCAGATTCGTCAAGCCAATTGGACCAAATTACTTGTGTCCAGTGAACATGTGCAAAATGGAGAGCTATGTATGGATTTTTTTTTTTTTTTGGGGGGGGGGGGTAGGTGCCCATTTTTTTTTTTTATTAAGGTGAGAGTGAAATATAGGGGAAGGGACATAGTACATGTGGGGAGGTAATTTGAGTAGCAGAGGATGCATTCACAGACAGACAAGACAGTGTGTGACACATGAGGTGGGTGAACACCTTGGATGGGGAGGGTCTTGTGGAATCCTAGTCACACATTCCTCCAGATGGCAGGAGCATAACTCATGTCCCACCCGTGGGACTGCCAGCACTGCTGCTTCACTGTCCTGAGGGTGTCTGTTTTGGAGGCTGGGCACCAGGGTGAGGCAGCCCCACTAGGTTGGCCGGCGTGCTCTCAGTCTGGTGCAGGTGGAGTTCATAGCTGTAATGAACAATCCTACGCACCATGACTGGCAGTTGATCTTGGGTGACAATGGCCCCTCCCCCACTGCTCCCAGGGAAAGGCCAGGCCCTGTCCCCTGAGGTGGTCCCACCCAACACAGTAGGTGGTGCAAGGGCAGCAGAGGGGGCATCACTAGTCTGGGTACCAGACATGCCAGGACCCGGTGCCATGGCCAGTTGAGGCAAGATACGCAGATCAGTTGGAAATGGCCTACCCTGACATGCTGTGGTAATGGAAATATAGCAATAAGTATGGGTTAGTTGTGAACAAATCATTGTTAGTAATAACAGCATGGCAGAACATTGGAAATAACCCAATTACATATCAATGCATATTATGTGAAACACAACAATACATAACAGAACAGTCAGTATGTTAACAGCATGCCAGTAACAGTCACAGCATAAAGCCAACAAAATAGGTGATTTAACAACATATGTTAATATGCAATCATTATAATACATAGCAATAATAAAACACATGTCCCAAAATACAGTTAATGTAACAATATATGTTAATAGTAAACCATAACCAATGAATAACAATAAGAAATTAATGAAGATAAGGGTTGGGGAAATACAGAAAAATAGTCCATTAGTAACATTGCAGGTGATTTCCTTGACAACAGTACTACTATCTGCTCTATGGGTTGTATTTTCTTTATGTGTATAGTGACTACAAGTCTACTATAGTTGATGTAGCACATACATACCTCTCAAGCTATTTGCTTGGGACACTATGGGCCAAGCAGTAACAACTGTGGATACATAACTAGACAGAACAGTTGCACATCAGTTGGACATATATAACTACCAACGTGTTCTGTGGGCTAATTTGGTGATACTTTGTAATCATTACTATGGTAATCCTGTGACAGATGGATTATGTACTATTAATTACATAATGTGAAATTGTGACACTTGAGAGACATGTATGTGTACAGTACCGACACTAAATAGCTGTCATGCCTTGGTTGGGATGCATGGAGATTGAACCCAATAGCAGTGACTGCTGGAGCCATCTACACAGAATGTATTAATTGACTGCAGCAATTTTTAACAGACACTCCAGGCATACATCCATACCAGGATTACACATTTTTAGATTGGATGACAGAGCATTATGTTACCAGTATTGGCCTCTCAGTTGACTAATACAATTTGATGCCATTAGATTTGCATTCTACAGCTATTACAATGTTATACTTGACTGTAGCACCTTGCCTTACAACTTCAATGCATACACCTCTACTGCAATGGTTATTACAAGACAATCCTGATGTACACCATTTTCCTTGGTGTTATTGGTATTGTTTCATGTTTTTATTGCACTACAGTTGGCATTCATTTATTGCACTACAGCTCTAATTCCACATTTATTGAACTGCAGACTTTATTGTATATACTTTATTGCAGTTAATGCTTTACCTTTTCTTGCTTATTTCACTACAGTTAGCATAATACATTTATACTCACCAGACTCACAGCACAACCTGGCCAAGTGCCCAGCATGTGACTCGACATTGTGAGCCTTCTCAGCTGCAGCTGTTGGGAGAGAATTACACCATTATGCATACCAGTTTTGCAGATATTCAGATTACATATTTGTAAAACAAAGGTAAAATTACTTACATACTTGTGAGGTATTCCCTGCCTGAGCTTCTTGGACCCCAGGTGTCCAAGGTTCCCCTCCTTCCCATTTTCAGGTTATGATGGTGGTGATGACACTGCTCACTTGTGCAGGGGATACCAGTAATACTGGTGAGTTCTCTGACCAGCCAGTTCCAGCCCTCTGCCTTACACTCCAAGCCCTGGAAACCATCCTGCAGTAGCATATCATCATGGTTTTTCATGAGGAGCTCAACCATGACCCTGGACTCCAGAATGCCCCAATACTGCATCTGAAAGTGTGCACCTTCCCCAACGCCATCAGCCATAATATACCTTCAATTGACAGAATTCCAGTGGATTCTGCTGTATTCCTGCCTATTGGGCTTAATATAGGCTGTTTTCCTGCCCTTTCATGTCATTGGGCAACATTCAAAAAAGTGCCGCATTGCTTAGCACCACATAAACCAGTGCAGGTGGCTCCCAAATATGCAACATAGTCTAGAAGATTTAGTATTTTTTCTTGTAAGTATTTGCACAGGTATTTTTATACCCCAAAAAATATTTCCTCAAGTAGATGGCAAATGTTGGAGGTGTGATGGGAAATAAAGATGTAACTGGGAGCATATGTTTTGGGTGTGTAATGAGTTGGCAGACTTTAAAAATTTCCTACAGAGTACCTTGTCAGAAATATTTGGTGAACGAATGGGTGTAACTGAGGAAATTATTTCTGTGAGCTGGGTATACAGGTTCTATATTGCCTAGACATAGTAAAGTCTTGTTAAATTTAATTCTGGTGGCTGGCAAAAAGCAATTACTAGAAAATGGAAATCAAAGTCTAAACCAGATGTATTTAAAGTATTGAATATTGTAACCGAGATAAAATAACTGGAAGGGAGCAAACTACACAAAAAAGCTGAAATTGTTTGAACAATACATGCAGAATAATGTTTTGGAGGAGATGTGAGGTTTAAGGTAAGGCAGGAAATGAGCAATTTATTTTATGGCAGATAGATGATAATTGTATAAAGGCATGTATATGAAGTATGACTGTAATTGTGAACATGTTAACATGGTTCATTTTATATAAAAGTATGTTTGTCTACGTCTTAAATGACAATTCAATAATGGTGTTAAAAAGTGACTGTTACATAAGTTTTTCTATAAATATCTGAAAAGAACTGCTATTATGGAATTAGTAGTATTTATTATACAAATAGGTAAAATACTGTGGGTGATATTTGAATTAGAATAAAACTAAGTGGCAATTTTTGGGGAATTTGGACCCATTCATTACAGGTGTAAGCCATTCTAATTTCAAACCAAGATAACTGAGAGGAAAATATTGCTATTAAGTTCAGCCCTAATACCACCATTGTTGTTACTAAGATGTTTTCCAATGTTTAATTTTGTTATTAACTTTCCTTAATTATATTTTTAAGACAGGTAGCTTGACTAATAAAGAAGATTCCTTTAAAAGTGACCACTTTGCATCTAATTTAATTACAGAACATTAGAAAGCCAATACGACATAATTTTGGTTGATAATGTTAACAAGTTATTGAATATCTAGTAAATCTTATCTTGATTTGGAGATCAGTTCTAACCATGTTTAACAGTATCTTTGTGGGGATGACAGGATTTAGTAACAAATTAATTTTGGACTCTTCAAAGAAATAAAGAGTTTCAGTTGTTATTATTTGGATTGTTCTGACAGACATTTAGAGAAGAGCTAGAAACCTTGGACCATGACTTGTGACATGGGAAAAGAAATATATTGTTTAGAACTTCAGATAAGAGAAGTTTAAAGGGTCAGTATAATCATAAAAATACCATAGGTCATAAGTTGTTTTGGAGGTATTTTATTGCACCTCGTGTGTCTGCAAGAAATTTCATTTTCTACTACGCTTTGTGTTGAAGGTTTGAAAACTAGCAGGTAGGTGACTCACTTTCATGTGTCATTCAAATTACTATTATTAGCAAATGGTGTTACAGTGCAATGATGGTCTGGATCAGCTAATGCGTAAATGAGTTGCACAATTAAGGTGTTTGAACAACCTGTAGCTCTTTTTATCTCCATTTTGTGTTGCCAGTTGTACATGTTCAGGTGTAATGCCTTGCTTCACTAGAATTGCATACAGAAGAGTATGAAAATTAATAAAACATTGATATGATTTGTTGTCAGATAAAATCCAGGGCTGAAAATTGATGAAAATGAATAATGAAATCCACACATTGCCTAATGAATAATATGCAGAAAGTGTGTTTTATCATGAAAAAAATGAAAGCAAAATTGCTGCCATCTCTTTCTTCCTTGAAATCATTCTGCCTCCTGTATACTGTTTCACAGAGATGGAGACTGCCCACTGTTAAAGGTTATCATCTTCTTGAACCAGAACCCAGGATTGTTTCCTCACCACCTAACCTTGTACTTTCTCAAAGCTGCACTCCTATATTTATTCATAATACGATAACTTGGACACTGTGAAGTGCAGTCCACAGACTGATATAAACTGACAATTAACGAAGAGCATTCACTAATGTGAGTTAAGAAGTGCATTAGTCACATACCTACATATTTCCGGTGATTGCTGAGAATATTACTGTATAATTCAGTTTACAGGTGCATATGTTCATAGGTTGGTACTAAGGATGTGTAATGAGTGATTATATTAAGCCTAGCCTTGCACCCTATGGAGTATAGCCAGTGTATTTACTATCCTTCTTCCTAGGAGACATGATGCTAAGCCCAAAAGTAAATTTATGTAAGTCCATCCAATCAACAAGTCTTAATTGGAAAGAGGCCATTATGTTATATCATTTAACTTATGATGGAAGTTTGTAGATAAGTAATCATTTGGGTAAATAAACAGTCCCTCCAAGAGATCTTATTTACGTCACAATATAAGCTGACAACTTTTGCTTGAGAGTCCTTAACATTATCAGTTTCTGAGGTGGAGATGGTATAGTAAAACAGGATTTTTCCAGCCATGAAAAAAATGGCAGACATCTCCCATCATGAATCTATACAAGACTGAAAAAAACTTGGGAAGGTTTTTTAGTCTTTCAGGCAAATTAAAGGAACCAACCCCTTTGATCCTCCCAAATATAAAACAATGATGTTTTTTAAGCTAGGCTATTTGTTTGGTGAAATACATGGCACATTATATTCAATTGTCCTAATAAGGGAAAATACAGGGGGAAATACAGGGGGATTGTGCATACATTTATGATAACTAACTAAGCAACGTAAAAACATTTCCTTAGCATATCTGATACTTCAGGATCAAAGGACAGTTCTTTGGTGATAAACATAACTGGACCTTTAGTAATAGCATAGGCCATAAATGGGTTCCATTTATGTGATAATCACTGCGGTTGCGGTGGTAGTGCTGCAGTAGTGTTGTCGCCTCACAGTAAGACGTCCGGTTCAATTCTCAGTTAGAGCATCTTCTGTGTGGAGACGTGTGAATGGGCGTACCTTCGTTGAAGGTTGTGCATCAGGGCTGGCAACTCGGCACGTAAAAATCTACTGCCAATCATTAGCGGACTGATGTTCCACTGTGGTGACACCTAACCGGGAAAAGCCGAAAGACACAACAAAGTGGGACCAATATATTTCCCAAATGCAAGTATTGTTTTTTTGTGTTAGGTCTAATGTCATATTTGGAACATCAGGCACTGACTCTATATACCCCCTCTTGGAGAATAGATGAGCCTCTAGGGTAGTCAGTCATGACACCCATTTTGCATCCATAAACTTGATCAACCACAAACGTTTTTGTTTGCCTTCACATCAAAGAAGTAGATTTGGAAGCCAAGAGGAGCCAGTATACAGTCTTGAGGCACTTAATTACTGACTAGCCTACCAGCTGAAAATGTACCACCAGTTGCCGCTTTGTGTTAAAGAAACAGCCAATCTGCAATCCACTTAGTGATGTAGGGATTAATATTTGCTATCATGGGGAATTTACTGAATGCTTTGGCAAGACTGAGATAAGCAGTATGCACAGAATGACCTCCATCTGTGACTTCACTCAAATCTTGAAATAAATTAAGTAGGCAGAACCTACTTTTTTCACAAAACTGAACTGACTAGAGTCAAAAGTTTGTAATTTTCCAGTTTTGCTGTTTGTAAAATTGACCAAGCTGTGTTCCGTTATTTTACAGTAATACTAGGAATAGTAATGGGATGACAATTTCTAGAATCAGATGCACTATTACCTTTATAAAGAGGCACCACAGGTACTGCTTTCTATAACTCAGGCACATATCCTGCAGAGAGACTGAGATTAAACTGCTTAAAAAGGGTTCAGGAGTAATGTACTTTGTGATAACAAAAGGGCAACCTGGAATATTATCAGGACTCATGCAGTTGTTGGTTTTAGTTATGGCAGCAGTCTTCAGGATCTGTTCACAGCAATAATGACAGAAGCACAATTTAGAGATTCAAGAGTAGGGAGAGGAGAGGTGAGTGTGAGGGAAAATATGCAAGTTAAATTTGTCAGCCATGATGTTGGTTATGGCTTTGTTATAAGAATAAGTCATTTCCTGCTAAAGCAGTGCTGGATATTAACTCTAATCCTCCCGTCATAGTCAAAAAAGGGTTTGGCACTTACTTTTCCTAGAGGTGTATTTGAGAGCCCTGCAGATTTGTTTACAAATGTTCTGACTGGGGATAGGAAATGTTTAATGAGATAATAATTAAGTTGTTTATCTGGCGATTCCACCTTACGGGTTTGCCCTTGAATACCCAACCATGCTTATACCTAACAGATACAAAGGTAACAATATGCTGGTTGAAGCAGATATAAACATTGTAAATGTGATGGCTTCTAAAACCTGGTCACCAGAGAGAAATGCACCTTCTTAATTTATTTAGACCTTTATACAGGGATGTAAAATTTGCTTTGGAGCAGACAATGAGTGTAGTTGAGTTTATTCACTGGCTGGTACTAATTTTGTATTAAATGATGAGAGCTGGGTCATCAGTGCTGATCAGTGAATGAATGGCATCAGCTGGTATGCAGATAACAACAGTTCTTCCATTTTATTTTTAAACAAACGTGCTGTAGCTGCAATACTGCTTAGCAAGGAAAAGAAAATGATGTCTTGTCATTTTACTCACTTAGCAGGAGTTTTAAAAATCACTACCTTTTTTGTTTATATGTTGTATCAGGGGCTTCTTTTCCCATATCAATTTTGGCATCTCAGTCAATGTCCATGTCTAGATGTTATTTTGTACAGAGGATATAGTAGAAGGCAAGGTGTGTGTGATGGCAAATACATTTAAAAGGAATATAGCTTATAAAGGTCATACTATCAAGCTGCATGATCTATAATTTCATGTTTCACTACCTTTAGGATTTCCATTTCCATTCTTCTTTTACATATGCAAAACAAAACAAGTGCAGCTTTGAACTTTAACACATTGTCAGTATGACTGCAACTTTAAGTAGGCTGCCTTTTTCTTGATATTCTCTGGTTAACGTGATATGCAACTGCAATTACAGTCAAGATGTGTTGCAACTCAGACACGCACTTAGCATGGAAAAGAATTAGCTGCTATGTCCTTTTCCTTGCTAAGCAGTAACCCAAACATCACTTCAAAAATCAGGCATTTTCTTTTATCAGTGGTGGATTAAGTAGACCTTGGGGCATGGGCTTTTGTAGTCCATAGGCCCCCTACTGCCCTCCCTGCCTTCATCCCCATCCCTGCATCCTGCTTGCCATTTTGTCATTTGGACCACCACAAACACACACACACACACACACACACACACACACACACACACACACACACACAAAACGCTCTTCTGGATTCACCCTCATTATTGGTTTATGCAGATAATAACCTATGAGATTGTTTAATAATACGCTTGTTTGATAAAGTAGAATATTCTTGAGGATATTTGGTTTAATTCTACGCAGTCCTGAACAAAGGTGCAGCTAGGATGGGATGAAGGGGGCAGCAGTCACAGGGGTGTGATCAGCAGGACATGACCAGTCTTCAATGCATTGCTGACATCAGAAACAAATACATATACACAGATACACATTTTGCAACTGTTTTTTCTAAACCAATAAATCATCACCACTAAGTCTACCACCATTATACACATTCTTTCAACATTTCAAAGCTAAGCCTGTCATTTGCCTACCCACACCTTTTTTCCCAGTTGGAAACTTGAAAATAAGTTCAAGAGGGAACCCGCTGCATATATGATGATCAGCTTGGATTTCTTTAAGGTCAGACATTACTAAAGCAAATCAAACTGCAGACATTGTTGACTGTCACTTAAGTGACTCACTGTGCAGCAAATCATATTATATCCTTTTCTTTGACCAGTCCATCTTTTGCATGACGTATGACCATGCCCAGTCAGGCAGGTATCTTCTAATGCAAACAACATGAATAACCACAGTACCAGTTTAGTTCTATTCTGAAGTGATAGATACATTTATAATAAAATTATTTGTCATCTCAGAATTATCCTGGTACTGTTATTATGAAAGAATTTTCCTGGTACTGTTATTTATTTATTTATTTATTTGTCTGTTTGTTTGTTTGTTTATTTATTATTTGACATTTATTTATTTGACACTTGTTGACTGGGTTAGTCCGACTGAGCTGGAGCCCTTTTTCAGTGGAGGCCCAGGGAGAAAAGCTCCACAAATAAGTATGACATGTACAATAACAAAAAAAATAACCTCAGATACAGAATACTAATAGAAATGATTAAAGGTAAATAATTAGTACATGATTAAATCTCAGAGAGTAGTTACATTCCACATCATTAACATCGGTCTGCACAATCACTTGTAGTGCCCAGAGTCACACTAGTAAAGTATTAATCTAGACTAGACCTAGTTAGGTCTAGGTCAATGTACAGTTAGGAGTAAAGATAGAAGAAAGAAAGGAGGTTAGGTGAGAGAGGTGTATAGTAGGGAGAAGTCAGTCAAGGAGGGTGGCTACAATGACAGATTCATGTATTGTTTAGATAGTTTTTGGTAGCAGTTTTGAACTGATGTCTGTGATTGAGATTTAGAATATCCAGTGGAAGTTTATTCCAGGACTGGGCTGGGGAGTATCTGAAAAGGTTTTGTCCTATTTTAGTTTTAGGCTTGTAGATTAAAAGGTTTTGTTCAGAGCTACAAAGGGATCTTGATGAGGAGAACAAGATGGGGAGAACATGTAGATGAGAGAGACAATGCTGGGACAGAAGGAGGGCAGATTCAAAATAGAATGTATTATTTGAAGCTGAGAGAGAAGTAAGTGGTGAGGAAGCTCTAGTTAGTTTAACTTTTTAAGAGTTAGACAGTGGTGTGGGTGATAGGAGTGGTCTGCAATGAATTTAGTAGTTTTGTTCTAGGCAGATTCTAGCTTTGATAGGAGAGTAGTTTGAAGGTTGGTGAGGATTTGTGAGCCATAGAGTAGGCTGGGGAGAAGGTAGGCATGGGAAGGGCAAATTTGACTTTATTGAAGAAGAATTTTTTGTTCCTGTAAAGGAGTCTGAGTGTTTGGTGGGTTTTCTTAATGTTGTTGAGAACGTGCAGGTCAAATTTGAGATGGTCATTAATGATGACCCCAAGTAGTTTGGTATGTGATTCCACAGTGATAGGTGTATAATTGTAGGATGTGATTGAAAAACAAGATTTAAGATGATTCATAGTTTAGGGATGAAGAGCAGGAGTTTAGTCTTTTTTGGATTTAGTATTAGCTGGTTCTTGGTGAACCAGTTTTCAATAGACAAGAAGGATTTCTGTGTTCTTGAATTTAAATCAGAGTGGGTATCTGCTGTGGTGATTACTGTGGAGTCATCTACATATTGAATGAATGATGACTGTGAGCAGGATGCAGACAACAGATTGATACAGATATTAAATAGTAGTGGGCCAAGGACTGATTTACAGGTAGAGCAGGAGAGACTGCAGAAAGCCATTTAACAGATTGAAGTCAGTCATTAAGGTAACTAGTGAACCAGGAAATAGTGAAGGTGGATAAGTTGACTTCAGAGAATTTATTTAAGAAGAGAGGGTGGGAGACGGTGTCAAAAGCCTTGGAGAGATCAATAAATAGGCATGAGACCAGTTTGTTTTATTCTCTAGCTTGGGATATGCTGTTAATGAAGTAAATTAGGGTGGTGGAGGAGCTATGTTTAGGGTGAAAGCCATGTTGAGTGGGGGTTAGTAGGTTCTCTTGTATGAGGTAGTGAAGGATTTGTCTGTGTACACATTTCTCCAGGATGTTAGAAAAAGGGGATAGAACTGCAATGGCTCTGAACTTGGAAAGTTCAGCGGACTTACTTCTTTATGAATGGGTAAGGTGTAGAATTGTTTCCAAATTGCAGGTATTTTAGTTTCAGTAATAGAACAGTTAATGAGTATAGAGATGGGGAGGGCAAGAGAGTTGGCTGTTTCTGGAGGAAGAGAGGAGGTAGATCATCAATAGAGGGGGAGCAAGGTTTAAGCATTAGAAGTAGGGACTTAATGTAGTTAGCAGATACAGTTTTGAGAGAAAAGGCCATAGAGGGGTTAGAGAGTGTAGGAGGCTGGTGAGGAAGGTAGCATTTGTGTTTGAGTTGGTTTGGGTAATTAATTTGCTGATAATTTCGATGAAATAGCAGTTGAAGTTGGTAGCAGTTTCTAAGGGTGTGTTAATGGGACATGGCTGGGGGTAAAAGGTTTGCCTGGATGAACAATTTGGTTGATGGCATGCTAGAACTTCTTTGGTTAGCTAAGTATGTGGTTGGAAGGTTGTTATAGAAGTTTTTCTTGTCATTATAGATGGATTTCTTAGTGAGATTGTGAAGTTCCTTATTATGAGAGAATTGAATTTTATTGATCTGATCAGGGTCTGTCCAACCAAAATGACTTTCACAGTGATGCAACATCACTTGATAAATTATTCTGATTCCCTGAGAAGCTAGTGGGAAGTGAACAACAACAAAATGTAAATTGTGGCGGGTTGAGAAAATTAGTCTCTCCCTTAAAATAAGTGTTATGTTGCACTAGCAGCACAACTGTGAATTTAGAGTGCAAATGTGAATTTATATAATTATTCAACCCTTGGCTGACTTATTTATCCCTACCCTTTCTCCAAATTGGCTTTTATATCTTGGCTACTTCCTTGTAAAATAATACCCCCATCTAGCCCCACCTCTACTGCACTGCAGTACAAATGACAGTGAGGAGGTTTGTTTTGTTGCAGACAGCAGCAAGTGTTTCCCATCATAGATCTCAAACACGTAGCTCAAGAATCAGGAGCAAAAACAAGCAAATAAAGTACAAAGGCCCAAAATCAGGGACATTTAAATATTACTCTTATATACTTAGAAATTTGCTAGAATAACAGGTTTTGCATTACCATGCATTTTCTGAAGGATATGAAGTTTAAAACTCAAATGTCTGTCATTATTCAGTGACTACAACTCTCAAAAATTTGTCAGAAAAATGCAAATGTTATGACTAACAGACAAATCATATGAAGAACATTCTGGAAAATCACAAACAGTTGTTCAAGAGTCAGTAATAATGCCAAACAATAATGGGAGGCAAAGGCCCAATAGCAAGAGCAATTTTTAAACATTAATCCAATGCACAACAGTAAGAAGTATGAAACTGTGATGTCTTATTTTATTGAATGACTGTAATCCTTTGTGATTTAATAGAAAATAACAAGAATTATGAGAGATGGGAAAAGCACCAGACAAAATCAGAGACTTGCTGCAAAATCACAGAAAGCTGAAAGATGCAGTATAACTTACTTGGGAAATGTAGCAGCCCACCCAGCCTCTGTGCCCAACCATCAAGTTCCTGCTGTAATCTGCTGCTCTGCAAGATTGTAACATTTGTTTATACTATATATACTATATACTATACTCCACAGATGTATGTAGTTAAGAGAATTTGTACTTAAAACAAAGCAACTAAGTTCCTAAGATTTCATCAGCCTAGTTTTAAGTTGAAATTGCATCCTAATTGTGCACGTCTTTCTTTGCAGAAGAAAGCATAGACAAATGTTACAATGGAACCTTATAAACAATAACAATTAAAAAAATGAAAGAAAGCATCTCAAGATTTGGACTCTGACCAGATTATCTGTCTGTTTTTTTCTTCTCTTTCTCCCTCTCTATTACTGTTGCAGTCTTACAATGTTATGAAACTGTCTGTTGTCATCAAATAAAAGTAGTCATGATATGATTATTTGTACTGCATGTTTAAATTAAGCTACATGACAGTCTGGTGGCTGTTCTTAACACACACACCAGGATTCATGAAGCTCGGCACAAGGCCGGCATTAGGCTTGCGCCAACGGTGCGGCGTGAAGATGGTGCAGTAGCACCAAATGCATATTAATGAAGGCGCGCTGCCGCCACAGCCACGTGCATAGGAAAGGAGCGAGAGTGCATAGGGCATGTCGAAGTGCCGCACGGAGGCGTGGAAATGTCAGATGTCGACGTGCAACCTAAAATGCTTGCAGATAACAATTTGCAAGCAATAGTAATCACATTTGTCAGTGTCCGTGGATACTGAAACATATGCAAAGCATGCAAGACAGTTCCTGCAAACACAAAATGAAGAAGCGAACACAAATGCACGGTAGGGAATAACGGGTCCCTATCCCAAGAACAAATGACATTGAAAACCATGTGCCCATAGTCCAATGCAGTGTAGATAGTTATACCAAGTGGAAGTGAAACGCATCATAAGTTAGCGCGCCGCCAATAGGTACATCCAGCCCAATGGTCAGGGTCACCAGCTGACCCATATTGTGAGGGAGGGTACACAGCTGGGCAGATGTGTCCATAACAAAAAAACACGATAAATGTAAATATCTAGTGACCGTATGACCAAATTATATCCCACAACGCATGTAATAGTCACATACAATAGGTATGTCCGTATTTCACATACCAAATGTGACAGGAAATTGAATAAGCATGTAAACAAAACAGAAGGAGCATATAAACTGCTACAACAATAAGGCAACATGTAGGCTGAAAGGAACAGTATTATCCGTAGCGTTGACTGTGGGTACGTGTTGTCCAGTACATTCAGATATGTGTCTGGAATATATCCCATCCTGGACATAGGAAAAGGTGGCATCCTAACAATGATTAGAACAGTCGGCCAAAATCTGCACATCAGCGGTCCAAGCCGAACTTGTCAGGATGTGTCACAGTTGAATGGGTATTACCCGGGTATACCAACCATGTCATGAAAGTTAAGTATGGGCGTGTACCTATGTGCGTGAGGTATAGCATGTGGAAAGTCAAACATGGCAGGGTAGTCCACACAACCATACAGGTACCTGACATATGTAGGGTATGCAATGTGTTACCTTGACCGTGTCATGGGCCATCAACCAAAGCAGTGATGGATGGAGTGTCAGGAATATGTGTGTGTGTGTGTGCAGGGGGTAATGGTATAATCCTCAAAGGCGACACTGTGTCGTATGCAGAATAGGTGAACCGGAGGTGTATGAGGGAGGCAGTGGGTGAAGCAGAAAGAAACACAAAAACATGTATACACATCTGCAATACAACCAGACAGGCCATACTGTAGAACACAATCCCACAAACATATGAATATTAAAATGTGCGATACAAATGTACAGACATGTCACCAGCACATACCCACAGATTAGTCCTGATGGAACTGGCCATATCAAAGGCAACACACCTGGATGCATAATGGACTACCCAGCATCCCCTCCACAGCACACAACCCACCCCCATACCTGAACATTCACCAAATCCAGCCATACTTGGCCTACTAGTTTGGTGCAGCCACATCTACACATAGTGACCACTATGCATATGTAGTAGGCAGCATCACCCTAGGCAGTTTCAGGATTGCAAACTATGTATCCCTTGCATGTAGAATCCCCAGCACATTTTCGTAACACCAGAAGAATGTTCGTTATTGGTCTTGTTATTGGTCTTGTTAAATTTTTGGGATATTCCTCATGGGATAAGTAACCTGTGTAAGCATTAGAATGGGTATGAAGACACGATGTCCAGTCCTGTAGACATCTGGACACAAGTTGGAATGTGCAGTACTGGTGCACGAGTCTGTCCAGCCCTAGATGGTCATGCAGAATCTATTATCCAGGATCAAACACCTGCCCATGACGCACGTGTCCCGACACGAATAAGCGAGAGAATATATTGCACACATTTGCATAGTGGCACATGGTATAAGGGTGATGAAGGCACTGGCGTAAACAGGATACCCCCTGATCCACTGTGTGAGGGACAATTAACGTGTGTGTAGTTGTGACCTGACCAACAATGATACAATGCCAAATGCCCTGTGATTGTAGGAAATAACTATGTACCATACTGCATGTAACAGTTGCCTAAAGCGGTCACATCAGGATAGAATAAACGTAATTCGTACAAGAAACAGGCAAACAACAAAAGTGCCAAAGGTATAGGCTCACAGCTAGGAAACAAATGAATGTTCTAAACCTGCACTGACCGTGGCTATGTGTTGGCCCAAACAATCTGGTGTCCCCAGAAGCATTACCATCTGTCCCACTTTGCGAGGGGCAGTCCCTCTTTGGACAGTTGTGTCCTGCCAAAAAATATTAAAAACGGCAAATGTCCTGAGATTGTAGGACATAATTATGTCCCATATGTTATGTAATAGTTGCATAAAATAATTATTTCTGTATCTAAAATACCTAAATGTTACAAGAAACAGAATAAGCAACTAAATCGCTACAACAATAGGCTTTTATGTAGGCAAATAAGTAAAGTTCTATCCTTTGTACTGACCGTGGGTATGTGTCGGCCTGTAAAATTTGATGTGTGTTCTGAAAATGTCCCATCTTGGGCATTTGAAAAGGTGGCAACCCTAGTCCCCAGAATATATCCCAACCTGTACATATGACAATGTCAACGCTACCAATGGTCAGAGCATTCGCACAATAACTGGCCAGCCTCTTAACCACTCACAAAGCCAGTGACCTTTGGAGGAAAGGTGTTGAATGAGAATGACTACTTGCAACAATGAAGAGTAATAGACGCATTTAACTGCAGAAAATTAGTAGTATTATGAATCTGTCAACGCGTTCCAAGTTAATAGTACTAATATGGTAGACGTGTCCGTGATTGTCCCTGAGTTGTCATAACCTTGTCCCTATCACTGTAGAAATGAGTCCCCGAGTATCACAGAGGTCTGTACACATAAGTACACCGACCAACTGTCACATCTGTTGACAGGACTATTGCATACCTGTAGTGAATTTATAACTGATGTCCAGAATAATATTCATTGTATCTATAAATGAATGAAATAGTCAAATGGGAAGTGAAACATGTAGAACCCCCCCCCAAACCTGCATTATGTAGTGGAACCACTCCCTGCCCTAAAATATGTAGCGCCGACCTAATAATGTGATCAGAGGTGCCAAACACCTGCGTCTGTAAACACAGGTCGAATGTTAAAATCTGGACTAACTCTGTCCATGTGCTACATCTGATCTTTGAACAGCACCAGGGCAGTTCTAGTCACCAGTCGGCCGAGCCTAAACCCGGACCAGCACATGAACACCCTGACAATCAAACATGCGTATGTGTGAGGACTAAAAGTGTAGGAGTTCTGAATATCCTTGGAGTGAGTAGACATGCTCAGAGCAGTAGTAAACAGGGAATGTCCTAAGTGTAGTACTGCAGTTTTCCCAGCAGGAGAATGGATGCCTGCTGTGTAAGGGAAGTGGTGAGGCATATGTCAGAGTAGCTATAAACCATGGGTATAATTATAAATGAGCCAGAACAACAATAGTGTAGTGGTTACAGCATCCGCCTAACGTAAAGGCATTCCCGGTTCAAGTACGACTATAGCACATATTAATTGTGTAATGAATGCCTCTGTGCTGTAAAGCCAACATTTATACATGTAAAGGTGACCGCGTTCGCATGGGTCCATTAACTGGATTCCATCAAAGTAGTACTTTCATAAGGAATAAGGCACATGTAATCCCAAAGAAGTGCCTGTAAACATATGTAACTCAGAATAAGTAGATGCAAGTGCACCTGTGCGGGTGTACGCAGCTATTAACATAGCAAATGTATGTTGTCTTGTACAGCTGTAACTTTTATATATATAGATAGATAGATGTGTGTATAGATAAATATCCACAGACATAACAGAAATATGCAATTATATATCTACATATATATCTACATATATACATATAGATATATATATATATATATATATATATATATATATATATATACACACACACACACATATATATAAATATATATATATATATATACATATGTATATATATATATATATATATATATATATATATATATATATATATATATATATATATATATATATATATATATATATATATATATATATATATATACATATACATACACACATATATAGATATATATATAGATATGTAAGGAATGCCGAAAGACGAAAGCAAACATAAGGGTTGTGAAGGGAATTCAGAGCAAGTAAGAAATTATAAAGTGCTCACAGCATATGTCACAGCTGCACAAGTGTGAGTAGAGCACCGCTCTTCACACCAGAGGCAAGGTTATACCAGTGGCCATAACATCGTTGAAGTGCTACGTCAACATTGTAAACAGATGGAATATAGTACATGTTGCGTCAACCTACACTTGTAACCCGCAAATCTTCGTAATCCATAACACCAGGAAAGGCACGTATGTGCAAATATGAATGGATGGTAAGCCTGTGAATACACGAGGCGGTACAAAATGTGTGTAGGGTCCCAATGCTCATGAGAGGGCAATGTGTAAAGGTGTGTCATGGCTGCAATATCAGGTGTATAATGGCTGTTATGCGTGGAAACTCAACACGGGTGTGCAGGAGAAACTATGGATATGTGATTATGGACACAGGAGTGCTAGGGTATGTTGCACCGGGTGCAATGGAGCGGCCCGTAGAGGTCAGCTAGTACATAGGTGCAATTCTCAGATAGAGCATCGTTTGCATGGAGACATGTGTGAATGGGTGTATCATTGTCTGACGTTGTGCATCAGGGCTGGAAGCCCGGCACGTAAAACCTATACACCACCCATGAGCGGAACGGAGTTCTGCTGTGACTACCCCAAACCGGGAAAAGCAGAAAGACACAACTACATGAAGATATCAATATGTTGACGTACAGTCACAGTAACACAAACACTCATCCTATCAACAGTAATAATATGAATGTGCACAGAAACAAACACAGTAGCAGGAATAATAGGCTGCGCATACGAGTAATGGGTCGAATGACACTGTATCACATCCCAGTTAGCAGCGGCACCCCAGACATGAAAAATGTGCAACATCTGTCCGCTGTATAACGTGCAATATACTGATCACAAGTTCACCGGAGTGAAGTGTCGGTGTCATAATGACTAAGGCAATAGTATGCTGTTGAAGCAGAGATAAAACCCAATACGCATGTGTAAGTGTCCATGTCCGGGAAATGTATAGGTTAACGGACACACAGATGTATATATAGATAAAAATGTATATATACATATATCTGTATTAATTTACATACACATATATATTCATACAGATATATATATACACACACAAGGATATACTACGGATATATATAGATAGATATATATATATATATACACAAACAACAGGTATTGATATATACACATACACACAAAACAAAATATATATGTCAGTGTAGATATACACATGTACATAAATAGGTTACCTCACAGCAATGGGGTAACATATTTTCAGCCCGGGTATATGTGACTGGGAGGTCCAATAAATAAATGTTGTACCCCCCACATCGCCCAGCTAGGCCGGACAGACATACAGACAGGCAATACAGATCAATACACTGCCGCTGTCCAAAACACCGGTAGGAAAGTATCAGTGGGAGAGATCTGCAAGGTCTACACTTTAAACATGGATAACGGTGTCCCTTGCGGGACCCCAAGAATTCAGGGCACGTGTGAATCTGCTGACACTAATACGAGCAGGATGTAGGTGTGCATGGAAAAGTAGGTTGTGCAAGTGTGATAATACATGGGTTGACAAAACATACGACATGTATCCTGAGACGGGGAGAGTGGGCAATGTGTAGGGGTGTGCTCATACCCCAGCTGCACTCGCAGTAAGTATTTGTCATGGCTGCTGTAGAGGGGTGCCAGGTAGGTGGACCATGGGTATGCAATAATGGGCTTAAGTGTGCAGGTGCTGGTTGGCAGAGATGTAGTAGGCCCGCCCAGTGGAAGTCATTAATATTCCTATGTGGGCATAGCATATGCCTACACCTCCCAAACCTGAAGAGCACATCTACCGGATAGTCTGTAAACCATTGGGAGAATACATAGAGACCAAATCAGTGCCGGGTACCCAATTAGCATGGACATCCATAGTTATGTATTAGAATGCAACAAAGTCCAACTAAACACTTCCAGAACTAGTCATATTAGGTGAACAGGTGGTGGAATACAGGTAATGACAGATGACAACATGTATGAGTCATAAACAGCATGTACCTCGACAAACATGAATGAATACATATACTCTATGACTGTAAATGTGTCTGGTTAACAGAACCAATCGTCTAAATGTGTCTCACAGGGTGTTATGCATTGTTCCTGATACAGTGCTCATTCACACCCATTGGTATGTGAGTTCTGCTACTGATGGAAAGTACATAATTTGCTGACCACCTTAGGTAGATGATAGCATAATAGAAGTGGTTCACCACCTGTATGCCTGCGAGGGACATACCCATCTGGGCAGTTGTGTCCTGCAAAATGACAGTTATGGCACATGGCCTGTGAGTTCGGGAATGGAGGCTATATAGTGTGTGTAGTGGTGTCAGAAATTAATTTGTTGTATCAGAAACAGCTACATGTAATAGGAAACGGTATTATCAATTATAATGCTAAATGAATAACCTTAACGTATGCAAACCGTGGAAGTCGTCCATTTACTACTGGCTGCGGGTATGTGTTGCCTTGACACATGTGATAGCTCCACATATAGGGTCTATAGGGCTGCCACCATTCTGAATGGCCAAAGTGGAATCTGCTCTGTAGAAATGTCAGACGTACCAGGGCAGAACATACCTACAGCCATGCATAGTACAGAAATATACATATTGGCACAAATCAAAGCGTAGTCTAGCAGCAGTAAAGATGCTTATGCTACTACATATAACATATCGATGTGTCAGGTATACAAGACCTGTAACAAGCAACCAGTACAGACATGTACAACATGAGAATGTCCCCTAATCAGGACAGTTGCAATGGTTAAAGTATTGTCCATACCTCTCAACTGTCCCTGAATTTCAGGCACGTCCCTGAGTTTGACTGAAAGTTTAACTCTGTCCCTCTTAATCTCTCCTAAAATTAGTGACTGTTGAAGGAAAGGTGGTGAATTACACTTAATGACTAATGACAATAAGTAAGAGTTATAAACTACTTTTACTTCAGAATATGTGTATTAAGTCATATGCTCTGATTCTGTCAATGTTTCAAGTTAATAGCACTACTTTTGTAAAAGTGTCCCTGATTTCTTTCTTGACCTGTCCCTGATTCTGTAGAAATGTGTCCCCGATTGGTGGAGAGGTCTGGTATTGTCACATGAGATATGCCTAATGAGGGACTGTCCCATACAAAGTGGGAAAGGTGTCACTCCTACAGTCTCCTGTCGTGCAATCTGAAAGGTGGAAAACGTACAGTAGGTATACGGTAGCATGACTTGGCGGACAGCTGCTTTAACAAACTCATAGTCACATGTCAGCATTGTAGAGTATCAGTTCCCATGTATCAAACAGATGGGAGCAGATCGTATGAGGAACACGCACATAATATGATTACGTCACTGGACAGGCCACCGAGTCTGTACAGTCGAACGCCTGCCGTCGAAAAATGGTTACACATACCCGATACTGTAGTCATGTAGTCCGATGTAATACGCATCACAAGGGATCGTACACACCCAGCGTGATTGACAAATGTAAGCAGAAATGTCGGTGAGCGAGCAGCTGTAAGCGTGTTTGTCTACCAGTATGCCAGTAGTGCACTGTCAAAGAAATGTGGAGTCTAAACGTGTATCAGGTGCTGTGACCAGAGGTTAGCAGTGCTTAATACTGTGCAAACCCATGCACAACTGCTCCCACCTGCTGGAATGTGCCTTACCCAGTCCGTATCCAAATGCGTCAGTCTGTCTGCAAACAAAGAACCGCCCTATTCATGTGTTGGTAGCAGTACCCTGTGCACATAGCTCATGTGAATTAACAATAGACCATGGCATATGTACAGACAATAGACCACACACACACACCATACAGTGCAGTCATCCAACAGTATAGCAGTGTACTGGCAGATATGTCCGGACCACTGGTGTATGCATGCCTGGCCATCCTGTGTTTCAGTGTTTGAGCATGCCCAGTATGACTGTTACGCATGTTGTCGACTGACATTACCATCATACCGTCATGTGTGTGAGCATACCAAGTATGGTCAACTGTATCGCATGTGTCACATGTCCAGATAGTTAGTACTGTGTTGCTCACCCCTCCGTTCTACACAGACAGATGTCATGCTGTGTCTGCAGGGTAGCTAATGGTCATGTGGCATTGACAGTTGCTACATGTCTGCATAGCATGGGGGGACATCCAACCACAACCACAGTCCTACACAACACCGTGGGTGGTGCACATGACTCTCACATGACGGGGGGCAAAGCCAACAGTTGTGCACATCTGCTGCTACTGTACTGGTATGCCGGGTACTCCATGTCAGTGTGTGGACCTACCTAAATTGCTAGTTGGAGGGATACCAGTGTACGTCAGTTCCCAGCTTTAAATACCAGCACAGTGGTGTTGGACATCCTAGCTTACACAACCTACATCAAACTGCCTGGCCTGCTGTAGTCTGTGTGTCTTAGGGGGTTGGGGTCATTCATTGGGCATATCCATAGGCCATCATATATCATTTGTCTGTATTGGTCCACATCTGTCCAGCTACATGGAACGTGTGTGGGCTGTATGGACACACATGATGGTCAGCCCATAATCTGCAGTGGGTTAGGACACCCTGTGTACTACAGACTACCATTGTGACCCCCGTATGTGCTACAGAGGTCATGGTGCCACTATGGATGTGTACTGTCTGCTGCCCTAACATTTGGCCACCACAGTCACTTGTATGCTCACATACATACCATAGCAATGGGTAAATACACATTCTAATACAACTGCCAATAGTTAGGTCAATAGACATACCCTGGGTGTGTTCTGGACTTGAGGACAGTGCTGGAGGGCTGCCTATGTCGGATGCACACAGTGCACCTCCTATACATGGCCGAGCACAGGTAGTGTCATGTTTGTCATCCATTGTACTGTGTGCAGGTCAGAGAGGGGAAATCCGTGGGTACCTACTGTATCAGTGCATATGCCTTGTGTTGCCTCTTTGCCAAGGGCAGGTCATACTGTGCACGGGCTTTCGCCGACTGTGCCCTGCTCAGGTAGTTCCTTCATTAAGTCACACTGTGCCTGTACAGGCCTTGGCAGTGGTGTTGGGCTGTGTGGCCCTGCCTCATGCTGTTCCTGCTGCAACTGTTACTGCAGGATAAGATTGTGTAGCATAGCAAATACCATAACAACTTGTATGCATGTAGCTAGTGAATATTGTTGAGCTCCACCAGATGTGTCCAGATACCTGAACCGTGAACTGAGCATCCTAAACACATGCACAAGTATATGTCTTGCCTGTGCATCTGCCTCAGTATGGTGTGAGTGTTCAGGTGTGTGTGCATTGCTGATGGGTGTCATCAGCCACGACACCAGTGTTTACCCAGCATCCCCCACTAGGAGACTGTAGGGGATGTCCATATTGGCATTGGTGTGGTACAGCTGTGACAAAAGCCATATATCAGAATCATCATAGCTTCCAGGGCAGACAGCACACACATTCATTCTCATGCCCTGGCCATCACATATGGCCTAGCTGTTAGAGGGTATGCCCCTGCAGTGACTGTAGGCCCTACCCGGCTCACTGAGTGGTGCTTCGATGTGTATGTGTGTGCAGGCTATAGCACCCAGTGCCCCAGGGTAGTCATCCATGTGGTTGAACTGATGCATATTGCTGGTCTACTAATCACGTGTGTTGAGGACATGTACGTGCTCACTAGCATGTGTTGACATGACGTCTGTGAACTGGTGCAATACTCTGGATGCAGATGCCTGTGAGATACCCATGATATCCCCAGTTGTGCTGTGTGAGGTACCTGTGGCTAGTACACCTAGGCCAACACATACCATGGTATCCACTGTGATGTGTTTCCCTCAGCCTGTTTGATGTGTCAGGTGTGGCAGGCACAGGTCAACAAGCTGCTATAGGAGGTCTCTGTCCACCCCATAGTGCTCCACCATCCCCAGCCCATGTAGCCCCTGGTAAGTTGCCCTGGGTCTATAAAGTCTTATGTCACCCCAGTAAGGGTTGTTCAGCAGCATGCACATCCTCACTGCCCCAGCCTCTTGCACATGTTGGTATATGTTGCCTGCTGCAGCCCATCTCATTTGGTTGGACTGTGTCGTGAAATGTCCCCGCAGGTATACACCGGTGGTGTAGAGTGCGGACGAAACCTGAGTGTATGCTGCTTGCTCACATTACTGTACTGTTCATGTGTGGGCTGGCCATGTCATCTGCTGATTGTGCTGATCAACACCTGTTTGTGCAGCCTGTACACCCTGACTACCCCACCACTGCTGTCATCCCTCCCAATATCACCAGGCAGGTATAGACACACCCCTAGCTTAGGCATGCTAAGGCAGGAGCACTCCCGAGGCACAGTTCTGCAATGTACTTGCAGTATGCCTGACCCCCCTCCCATGTTGTCAACTATATTCGAGATCTGCACCTGGCTGACTACACACATACACTCCAGGGACCAGCATCACACCCTGGTGATAAATGGGATACACTATTGTCAACCTCATCTGCATAGTATAATCTTCTAATGAATAGTTATATGACCCATACCGAACCTCCAAATTAATAACCACTGCTCAGTGTCGCTCAGATCCGTACACAACTGACAACAGGTGCCTTACTATCACCATATTCGATGTCCCATGGTCTTCCCAGCAACAAAATAACTGGTGTCTACACGACTACAACCCGTGACCCTGCACACTACAGATGATGTGCATTACCACCATGCCATGGCAGATATACATAGATCCCAGGTTATCATGTACAGATCATCCGGCAGAAACATTCAGTAGTGCTGATGTCCCCAGACATATATGTTCACATCTATGTCCACCTCTATATCTACATATATCATATATACTATTTGTATACACATATACATGTACACACATATGTAGATATGGCATTTATATCACAACAGCGGACCACATGACAGCAATGCATTTGACAGAAATTAAAAGGAAACTACATGTGCCACCTGCATCATGTAGTGTTGTTACTATCAAGGCACGTGTGTTTTGTTGCCTCACACGGGTCAGACCGTATCAAGGGTAAGAGTAGGGCTGCAGACAGTTACTCACCAGACCTATTGGCGAATGTATGTGTTGACAACCCAGTATCTTGGCAGAATATGCGGGCTGTGGACACTATAAAGGTCAGCAACAAAACACACTAAACACATCCCGCAGTTAGCCACCCACAGATACCAACACATACGGTATAACTGCCAAACACACACTCCTGCCATGCCTTGGAATCGAGCACCTACCTGTCTAGTCTACCACACTACAGCATTATGCAGTAACAGAATGCGCTACCGAGTTCCAGCATCACCTCACTCCCATAGGCATACATCTAGGTGGATGACATCGTCCGCAAAGGCAAAGACGCCGATAGGGAATGTATGGGGAGTGAGCCATCTAAAAGCATTACTCTGTCCCCAGGCAGCTGGAAACTCGCACACATGCTTGGCAGGGCTGGGAGTCGAACATATACCTAACTACCTTATCACACTACAGCATTACGCAGTTACAGAATGTGCTACCGAGATTACTGGAACACAGCACTCCCAAAGGCATACTTCTAAGTGGATGACATCATCCGCAAAGGCAAAGACGCCGATAGGGAATGTATGGGGAGTGAGCTGTCTAAACGCATTACTCTGTCCCCAGGCAGCTGGAAACACACACACACACACACACACACACACACACACACACACACACACACACACACTTGTTGGCAGGGCTAGGAGTCGAACATACACCTAACTACCTTATCGCACTACAGCATTACGCAGTTACAGAATGCACTACCGAGATTACTGGAACACAGCACTCCCATCACATCATCCGCAAAGGCAAAGACACTGATAGGGAATGTATAGAGAGTGAGCAGTCTAAAAGCATATTACTGTCCCAAGGTAGACATAGACAAACACATGGCAGTGGTGTGAGCGGGGCAACTGCCTATCTGCAGAGCACTATTACAACACTACATAGATACAGACACGCCACAGACAGTACACCCTTCAAGATAGTCAACCAGTTTGTTCAATGTAGGAATCCATCCTGATGTGGGGTATGGACATCTGTTGCCTGAATGACCACCATCGCTATACAGGATGTCAATGGCCATGCCCATACACAGAGGCACATAACTGACACAAGGTGTCACTGGGCATGCTCACACGTCCGTTTGGAATGTACTGTGTGTCCATCTACACCATGGCATACTGGACATGCTCACACACTTAGTAGAAGTGAAGGGCTGTCTTGCATGCACACGGATTCTAAATACGGAAGGGCACAGTATGGTGTTACTGTCCCCATGTACATGAAGGCCACTCACATGTACTGACCAGTACACACTCAAGAGCCATCACAGATGTCTCAGGTGCAGATCACAGAGGTAAATGCCACATTCTACTATGTAGCCCTCAGTCATCACCATGTCCTTGGACCAGCAACACACATCCATACATTACCAAAACACCATGTGACTCATGACCAGTGGACTGTACATAGGTCTACAGCAACTGTGCAGACTACACATGTACTGACAGGGTTCCATCATGTGTTATGCAATGCAATGATACCACTGTTCATAAGCAGGTCGGCTCTACACATAACAGGGGCCCTGGGTCTTACACAGCTGTAACAGATGACTGTCACTGTACACCAAAGAACACACATGTTTGGATATGACATACATGTAATCACAGTGGATATGTACATGGACCACATACACACACACACACACACACACACACACACACACACACATATGTACCTAGCATAGCTTTTGCTGTCCTCCGTGCAGACAAGTGGCTACAGCAATCACACGCATGCACACGGAAGGTAGGTCCATGGCTGTTGAATACTAACAGTACATAAGGTAGCAATGTTGACCGAGGTAACATTCTCTCTGTACTAGTTACCCATGACAACCATCATATCATACAACAGTCCATGTGTTATGTATGTCATCACACATGTCCACCAATTGCAATGCATACAAACATGGCTACATGACAGGCATGTAGGACCAACACACATGTACATGTAGTGGTGTGCATGCAGCTACCATGCATGTGCAGTAGCTGATGTATGTAATTCATCTAAGCCTGACTACAACATGCAGTTGCAATGCAGCCCCATCATTGACACCTGTATATGGTGAAAGACTGACAGTACGGTAGGATGTACATCAGGTATGGATGGATGTGTGTACATAAAGTGGTGATCCACCTTTGCAGATGGATGTTTGCCGAAGACGGCTCACAGGTGTGTCACAAGCCATCCTACCATTACATGTGCAAACAGTACGCTATGTTACTGTTACTTGATGGTGAAGACAATGGTGTTACTGACTGTAAGTCACTTGACACCTGTAACACTTACATCCTCCCATGTGCATATAGCAGCACAATTGCCGAAGGTAGCGTTAGTACACATAATGCGGCCAATACTGCTGCATGTCTGTCAGATGTATCATCATATAGCAGGTGTATCATTCACAGTACTGCCATGTGTGTTTTCTTGTATGACCATATATGCCACATATGGTGGGGAATACATCCCAATTGTTACACACCCCTGTACACTGTTGTAGAGATCTGTACGTACTGCAGTGTGGAAAGCATGACGTAGGCAGGGGTGGTGTGTGTATCACACACATGTCAGCTATCTGTATGTGAATGACATTTGTGGACTCCACAGTGTGTGTGTGTGTATGTATGTATGGCTGTCAGGTGCATGGAGTGAGGGTGTATGCTACCATACAGAACAGACAGGATCCCTAACCCCTCATAGTGATGCAGTCTACTACCCTGTTGATGCCATCGGTCTCAGCCTTACCGGCTACCTGAACATGTTCATTCTCTGTGTTGTGTTGTGTGGGTGCGCAGTACTCTGAGGGTGATTACCACATAGGCAGAGGTCCTCACCTCAACACTATCGAGTGTGCATTATAGTGTTGTTGACCCCGTGAGTGTGGGCATGTTACTGTGTGTTTCTGTGCATGTCTGTGTGTGTTCTCATCCTGTAATGTGACAGGGTATTACTGCTACACAGTGAGGCCTCATGCTATCAAGTGGCCTCTAACATTATCATCGGCCAGACCACTGTGTAAACCCCCGCACCATGTCAACATACCTGTGATGTGACCTGGTATGGATGTCATGTCTCTAGCCACTGTAGCCTATTAAACAGCCCACATGCTTCTGGATCAGTAGATGTGTGGACATCTGCAGAATGCTAGCCTTTCTAACAGTGAGGTTGAGGCTACATATAGCATGCTGGTATTGCCATACATGCCTGTGAGTACTCCACATTTACACATGTGAAACTGCAAACACTGCTACTTATTGACACATGCAAGTAGACCTTAAGGAGGGAAGCAGGGCATCATTACCAACATGCTGTTACTATTGTTACCAAGACACATACTGTGAACATACAACAATGCACTCCAACTGCAAACACTGTAACGTAATGGCACATGCAATTGGACCTTAAGGAGGGAAGCAGGGCATAATTACCAACATGCTGTTACCACTGTTACCAAAACACATAATATGAACATATAACAATGCATTATAAACCTTACTACATGGCATATCTGGTGTGTGTCAACAGTACACAACTAATGTCATATACACTTATCTCACTATTCTGTTCACCCTGTGCATCAGACCATATGAGCATGTCCCTGCACCAATGGTGTGAATGACAGGGATGAGGCGCAGGCATCATCATATGCACAGGGTGATAATGTTTGCCAGGGGCATAGGCTGCACCAGTGGATGACATCATGTGTGTGGGTAAGGTCCGGTGATCTGATTGGACATGTGTGGTCGACATGCATGTGGGTGTTGCGGTGACCTATAGACGTTTCTGCTGTGTGCGTGTATGTGTGCACACAGTTCTGCCTTTTGTCAGGCCTACACAGGGGTATTATTGACAGCTCCAGATTGTACAGACCAGGATGTATAGCTCACTGTGTCCGGCCATGGCCACATGACCTGTGCCTGCCAGGGGTTGCATGGGCACTACCAGGCAGAGGTACAGATTGGCTTGTCCACTGGAACCGTGTCCCCACTGAGAACATCCAGGGTCATGTCCACATTGCCTGCTGTGTCCTGGTGTGGACAGCGCAGCACCAGCTGCACTGCTACTGCTACTGGCACAATGGGAGCAGGCATGTGAGGTTGCTCATTCATGTTGACCTGCACTAGGTGCTGTAGCTGGCCTATGTCCACATGGCCTATGCCTCACTCCTACCAGATGTTCCAGTGCAGACAGCTCATGCTCGCGGATTGTCATGCCACAGTTCAAGGATTCCAACCATGTCACCTAATCGCCTGTCCAGAACATCAGCAATCTGCTGTTGAGCATTTGCCAATGCCTGGATGTTGTTGTTTAGAGTATGGATAGCAGCCCACTGAAGCCTTTGCCCTTCACTGTTCTGCCGTTTAGCACGTGCCTGTGCCGCCATTACAGTCTGGAACATGCATCTGGTGACACCAGCTGCTGCGCTCTGTCCTGCAGGTGCATGTCTGCCAGAGGTCCTCCTACGAGCAGCACTGGCCACATGTCTGTGTGGCACATCTGCAGTCATTACACTGACTCCATGGTGTGGAGACACACCTTCTGTAGCCACCACATGTTCCTGTTCTGAGCTAACACACGCTGACTGTCCTTCCTCTATGGCCACTGGTGATGGGGTATGTGTTGGCATGAGAACTGTGTGCAGAGAAGAGGGGGGCATAGCTGGGATGGCAACCATTGGCACAGATTCAGCCCCTGACAACCTTGCCTGTACCTCATGCATATGTTCATCACTGCTAGTATCTGTGGGGACACTAACATCAGATGGACCGCAGGAGGGTAACGCACCTACATCACCTGTGAATGCAAAGAAAGACTTTACATTACAATAGATACACAGACACACAGACACACCGTGCATGTGATTTGACAGACAGCATGCAGCATGCATGTGATACAGCAGACGGCATGCAGCTCAGACATTAATAGTGGTAGTTAGCATACCTCCCTGGGTTGCACACAACAGCAAGCAGGTGTCATATCAGTAGCAGATGGCAGGCAGCATGCATGTGATACAGCAGACGGCATGCAGCTCAGACATTAATAGTGGTAGTTAGCATACCTCCATGGATTGCACACAACAGCAAGCAGGTGTCATATCAGTAGCAGACGGCATGCAGCATGCATGTGATATAGCAGACGGCATGCAGCTCAGACATTAATAGTGGTAGTTAGCATACCTCCCTGGGTTGCACACAACAGCAAGCATGTGTCATATCAGTAGCAGACGGCATGCAGTATGCATGTGATACAGCAGACGGCATGCAGCGCAGACATTAATAGTGGTAGTTAGCATACCACCCTGGGTTGCACACAACAGCAAGCAGGTGTCATATCAGTAGCCATGCAGTTCCCAAAATCATGGTAGTAAGCATGCATCCCTGTGATACACCATATGGACCAGCACAGGTTAACAGTGCACATGCCTGAAGTGACCTTGACATGTAATCTGCTGATGTGTGCATTGACATGCATACATGTCTGACACAATGGTGTCCTGACACATGTACAGCATTGTAATGGGTATCACATTGCAGTGTTGTCTGTATGCCCTACATATAGAATGCACTTTTAGCAAATGTGCATGAGCAATGAAGGGTAGTGTGAGGTGTCTACATTGCTATACAGTGTGAAGTACAGACACTGTGCCATTGCATGGCATCATGAAGCATCTATAGTGCTATACAGTGTGTAATATGCACACAGTGCATAGCCATAACTGTGTGCATACACATTATGTAACTGTGGATTGTGACCCACATTGATGAGGTGTATACACACCAAACCATGCTGTGTCATGTGACAGGTCACCGGAAGACCTACGGATGACACCCCTGCACAACTACTACAATGTCTTAGCTGACAACCATGTCCAAACATGGCAGATTTGTCAATACACCATGTCCCACATGACATTAATGTACCACACACACGAGGTGCACGGCTGACAGTGATGTGCTACAGCAGCAAGGGAAATGTATGGTATCTGTGGCCTGATGTGTTGTCAATGTCTGTGGAAGCTGTACAGGTGACTACTGTCATGCTATGACACAGTCGTGATGTTCAACACATCTTATATGGTCGAATTAAGTGACACCTCCACTAGCTGTGCACAGGCATTTAGGATGTCCAGTGTTCCACATCAGCTATATAATCAGTCAGCTAAGGCTATAGTTGGACCATGTGTGGACAATGTGCAACAGGGTGTATACACATCACAACTACTGTGTGGCTGCATGTCTCTGGCCATCCTCCATGGCCATGTGTGAACGTGTGTTGGCCAAATGTTTGTGATGGCCATCTATCTCACATATCTGTGTTGTCCCATATGACATACACCCATAGATGTCAGATATGTCACTGTCCACAGGGCTATGCAGACAACGGGTTGTATGTTTGGTATGTGGGGTATATATTACGGGATAGTGAGACAATATTGCAGCCAGAACACTACATGTTTGGGACATGTCAGATGGCACATCACAATGTGTGCACCCATTGCAGGGGCATATTACACAATGGTGACTCCTGTGGGCTGCCCATATCCCAGCTCACTGTGTGGTACTGTTTGCATACCACACATGTGTTGTTCCAATGTATAGTGCATATGCCTACATTGAACACCTCCACCGTTGTATGCACAGCTGTCCACACATCTAGCAATGACAGATACTGTGGTTTCATGTTGGTGTTTCATTTACTTTGTATATATTGCACATGGGTAGCCAGTGTGAATGATGACAGATGCAACTTGTATATCGTGACTGGACCATACATTATGTGTACATGTGTTAACTGGCCACATGGCGTATAGATATATGCATTAACATGCCTGATACTGATAACTGTCTCACCTGCAACGGACTGATTTCTGTGCGGCACACTAGAGGTACCTGTTTAGGGGTGACACAGCAGTTTGAACATTATCCATGACTGTATGACAGCCACAGGGTGCACTGTGCATGTTAACACATTCGCCTGTACAATAGCATATAGTATGAACATGTGTGCATACACAGAGTAGCATACTGTAGTATGCGGCATGTGTGTAAATATACCTTGCATATGATGTTACATTACATATTGTACAGTAACACATGCGACTAAATGGGATATAATAGTCATATGTGCAGTAGTGACTTACCAGGCAACTCCAGGCTCATTGGTTGGAAGACACCCACCTCCACAATGGCAGCTAGTGTTTGTGGATGCTGTTCTGAGGGTGTCTCCAGGCTGGCCAGTAGCTCCTCGGTGTGTGTGAGTGGGGGCTGGGTTAGTGGCCCACCACCTGTTCCACCTTGTTCCCTGGCAATTGCATTGGCACTCTGTTTCGCATGTTGTATCAGGTCCGTGCAGTGTCTGCGCACCTTCTGGTAGGTGCGGTTATGGCCACCCACATCATTAACCCTCCTGCGAAGGTCCTACCACAGGTTGTCATGCTGCTGGGCAAGCTGTGGCACATGGCTGAACAACACCTCATAGTTCTCATGGAGGTACAGGATGAGGGCATCATCCTCCAGGCGGCTATACACTGGCAGGCATGAACGAGGCATTATCTGGAAGACATAATGATGGAGACAGGTCACAGTATCACAGAGATGTACAGAGATACAGCTGCACATACATTTGTATTAAATCTAGTACATCTGAACAGTTATCTTTGCAAATTGTCATGACACTGACACGACTGCCATGTTTGTGTCACACACATGCAACACCTGTTATGCATTGGATATCATCACCATATATGTGTGTCACCTCATTACATTGTTCATACTCCATGTCTTAATGTGGGCATGTCTGTTTGCCTGTACTGGTGTTCTTACCTATCAGCACATGCCTGGATGTGTCCACAGTAATGCTGTTGACCTTGATGCTGTGTATATGTCAGATATCAACACATACACTGCCTTAATGTACATGAGCAGTGACAATGCACACATACACATGGAAACCTTTACATGCATGTGTTTTGCCATATACATCTGCACGGCACTGTACAGCAGTTCAACATCCTGCCACGTATCGCCTGTGTTGCACATGTGATAGACATGGGACAATGGCTAGCCGGACGTCATTCGCAGGGATGGTTATCAACTATGGCATGTACGGGAAAGGTTTTCTAGCTGTATCCGACAGCCATTATGCCACCGCGAGGTGCATCAGTGCCACATTACTGATCCAGACAGTTAATAATACATCTACCATGCGGTCATCGCACCATGTATGACAGAGATGACATGTGCAGTTTTGATGGACAGGGTTGCATGGTATGGCAGGAGTATGTAACATGTATGGCGCAGGGATCTGTCCAGCATGTGGCGATCCTTGTAGTAGGACGGTGGCTGTCCATGACGTATGTCTTTCAGATCAGGATATGTATGTGTAGCATGTCCAACATCACAGTGCAGCACATGTCTTTATGCAAGGTAGCCAGCATGCTGCATAGTGGAGGTGAGGATTGTGAAGGCTGGTATCGCCCATCCATGCATGGCCAATACCCCTTAAAGGTGATATGTGATCCGATATTGGTCACCCGAGTGCTGAGTATGCCTGTCCAATGATCTCCATGCTCATGGATGGCACCCTATCATGACATGGGTGCCTCATATGACTACCTAATAGGCCTGGAGATGTCACCAACTCAGGGAGGTGAGCTGCACAGCACCATCCCTTACACAGTGTCCATAATGTTGACCACTGCCTAGGTGATAGTTAATGGGTACAGGGTTATTCACCTAGTGGTGACAATGCTATTATCAGCTGTCAGATTGTGCACATATGTCACACCACACTCACCCACAAGCCCATTCTGTATGTTTGTCCCCAACACTGAGACAGCTATTGCTCCTAGGTCATGGACATTCACATCCTTACACACACATGCCCTCCATTTGTCTGTGTGGTATGGGCTACAATGAGGGGGGAGTACACAACATTAACCCTGTTTTACGGTAGCTGCCACTGGTGTGATATGCACATGTCACTCAGACACCTTTTGTAGTGTTGCTTCTGTCAACAGGCCACTGGTAGAACACTCCTGTGACATACGAAGGTACATCTAGTATACTCAGTGTAGCTGGAACACGGTATGGGCGATGATGTCCTATGACCTGTCACAGGTATGCTATGCAGTGTGAAATCATCCGTACTGTCATCTACTTCTGTACTGCTAACATCTATGCTGATAATGGTTCATAGTCTTGCAGACCATACTCAGCAGGGTAATAGTGCAGTGCCTCCAGTTATGACTGTCGTCTCCACTTGTGGGTTGCAGTGGGTTGATATTATCCAACACCCTATATGTATTGCATATTCATGCTCAGCACTTGTTCAGAACATGTGAGCACTTCATGAGCTACTAATTACTATAGCACCCATTCCAACTCATGTCTTACAAGTACACTGTCTGTCCTTACATTTACAGCTTGCTTACAGTACAACAGCTGTTGTACACATGTAACTCACATATCTTGTGAGATATGGTTGAATATACAGGCATGTCCAAGTGTCACATACCAGTGCTATTGCCTGTCTATATGATGAATATGGCAAACATGTGGCAATAGAGCAATTGTCTCATGTACACAGTCAATGCTCACCTCCCAACCTACAACACTACAGCCTGGGGGAGATGCACATATGTAGCCATGCTGAGGGTAATGCTCTCACCAACCCAGACTGGACCTGACATTCATGTGGGAACATTTAATATTTGCAACACACCCCACTCATCACATAGTCTCACTAGATCTCCACCACCACAGGCCACACATAGTATGAGTACGACATTTGCAGAACCTCTCCATACTCTGTGTTGGCACTAGAGGCAGCCCCCATTACCAAACGCAACAACAATTGCGTATAGCCCACAGACTCATGTGTGCCCATCAACTACAGCCAATAGGGTGTTATAACATACCCAACACACTGGTCATAGGTGACTCTGTAGGTGGCCACACTGATAACCAGGGATCACTGCAGTGGCTGTACTGTACAGAGGTGCAGGTAGCACATGGCTCTGCTGTTCACAGACAGGACACTACCCTAGAGAGGTGCAGCTGGTGTAAACACTGTAGTTGGGCTTACACATAGACTTGCCAGACAGCATAGTACCTCACTATGTACCTGTGAAACTATTACATGTCCTTTGTGAATGGTTAATTGAGTAGCTCTTCCATTTCAATTAGCTATCATGCTGTTACATTGTCCCACGACTACAAACCATATGTATCCTGTTATTGTGTATCATACATGCCAATAGACGATACCTTTTGTTTGCATGATATAACAGTTGTGCTGTGTAGAATATCTGACATATCTACCTACAATACTGTACATTACACATATTTTACACATTATCCCATAATGCAAAGCATACTTGCACAGCAGGACCACCTTAGGCATGTTATTGTCATTATATGCCCATACACATGCCTACTGTGACAGTATATCAACATATACTATCCCCTGCTATGGCACGTACTTGTTGGACATACCCTACAACTGACGGCAGGTGGTGTGGAATTGTTCTGTTTAAAGCCCTCATGTAACATCCCTTGTGGTGTATGTGATGTTTACCTTGTGGCCCACAGCAGGACACACAATTTCTACAAGCGTTGATATGCTCAACAAGACATCACTACAGAATACCTTTTCCCACTTTATGCATTGCGTACACTTTTAATTAATACAAAACAGGCTCTACGTACACTAACATACTGAGAGTTCTACATACCTTATTAGCGTCCGAATCTACATAAATATCTCTCTTACACCTTTACTGTTTAAACAGTTCTGTGGAATGAGCATACGGTTTGAATGTATGACAAGTCATCCTTATATACGTCAATACCTGTAACATGTGGTTTCCTGCCACCAATTGGTGTTCCTGAGTAAATTATTACATGCACATCAGCTGTACAGCTACTCCATTTGCCAATTACGTGGCAACAGTGGGGTATAATTTAATTCTCTACTTGGGCGTTGCCCTTTTTCCCTACCTTTGGGGAGACGGCCTGTATGTGTTTTGTTGTGAGGAATTGCAACTGCTATTTGTAGAGACACGGATATTTTGAATTCATGTCCCCCGTGGATTGTGTGTGATGGCTAGAGTATGTGGTTCTACATGTGAGTGTACCTGTCATCTCAACTGTCTGATAAGGGACTATTGCAAACAAATCCTGTAACATCGCCATCTGTTCCATTATACAACAGCTACAATTTCACATGGCGTCTTTACAAATGTGCCTCTCACAAGGTATGTTAATGCTTCTGCAGATGTAATTGAGTGAGTGGATGTCTGTGATGTTATTACAGTCTGTATTGCAATTGTTTCAGGTGTGGGGAGATGTAGGTGGGTGTACATAGCATATACAGGTTTGTGGGGACTGCATTTCTACATATTCCATATATGTGTGTGGGCTCCTTCCCTAATTGAAGACCTATCACTTAGTAGACTGAACTATTGTTGTTACAGGCTTATACATTGAGCCATTGTTAATTGGTTTCTATATAGTATGCAGGTGAGGTTGATACTTCCATACCTCCGGAAATACAGCAATATGTAAAGGAATGTTACTAAATGACAGCTGTCTCGTGTATTTCTGTCACAGATATTTACACTCATTGCAGTTGTGTTGGTGACTGAGCATCTTTGGCATGGGTTGCCACATTTTCAAATGGCCATAGTGGGACATTTGCAGGACACACATCGGTGCTTACAGGCCAACACATACCCACAGTTAGTACACAGGATAGAACATACTTTTATTCTGAATACATACTTATTCTTGTAACACTTTAGCTACTTATCATGTTTCATGTAACGTTTACGTTTTGTAGATGCAGGCATAACTATTTAATGCAACTATTACATAATATATGGGTCATAATTATGTCCTACAATCTCGGACATTTGTCCTTTTTAATATTTTTTGTCAGGACACAACTGCCCTGGGAGGGGCTGTCCCTCTTAAAGTGGGACAGGTGGTACCGTATGCCTATGGCCAGCTATGACCACACCTACCGTACTGATTTACCTCCAAGTTAGCACTAACAGACACACGATGCAAACACACACATTACAGTCCCACAGAAACGCACACGGCACCCTCAACACACACATACACAGACTACAGCAATCACAAACACAGTTGAATACAGTACCTACGTGGACTGCAGCACCGGCAGCGATAACTAAATGTCCCTTAATATCATGATAATATTACACACGGTTCCAGTGTTCCAGTATTGTGTTCTTTCGGTTTTTAAGCCTCGTGATTACACATTTCGGTATGTGACACATTCCATAGTTGGCAGTATCCTATTTATTTCTACCTCCATGGTTGTGTACATGTCGTTGACCTATCTATATATTTGCAGATATAGGTGAATCCGTATATATATCAACATATATCTCTCTATCTCCCTTTCTATCTCTATTATATATAGGTATATATATATATATATATATATATATATATATATGAGAGAGAGAGTGTGAAAGGGAGAATACACCTTTCATTGTGTACATGTCGGTGTATACTGTTTCCTGGACTCCGCATGTTTGTGTTTGAACCTGTCACATTACACACCTGCCGTTGGTACATCTTGGGTAGCTTAGTGTTAGGTGATTGTGTATATGATTGCATGTTCTACTCCTGGCAATGGTCATTTTACCCTTCAGAGCAGGCACTATTAGTACAGGGGTGAATAATTCTAGTTTCACCTGTTCTGGACATCACTGACCATGATCTGCGCGATATTCAGAGAAGCTTAGCCCTGTACCGCGCATATCCATATAGTCATGTTTAAACAACGCTTACCAGCACTGGGCAATGCATATTCCTGCTAACATGTGCTAAACCTGATCTGATGACCTGCATCCACCATCCATTATTCGTGCCTTCGGGATTACGTAACGTCCCTTGCAGGATGTGGTACCGGGAACATGCACGACAGTCAGTGCATTTACCACTTGGACATCTGGGATTTGTACACGTGTTATGGCATTTTGTATGTAGACTGTACTACAGCTGTTACTCCATACTGCAATCAAATGGGTAACTCAGTTAGTTTACATATGGAAGAGACCTATTAATGGTATGTCCAAGTGATGTTTAATGGATGTGCTCCAGCATTGGGAATGTATGTCACAGTGAGCCACACACTATAATGTGCTACACCTTCACACAACCATAGGTGGAGCACACTGGGGTGACAGACACCTGTCATGGGTACACCCCATGCTTTGCCACTACATCCATGATTACATTGTATGGAGCCCCTCATTAACACACCAGGGAATTCATGCAGAGTGTGCGGGGAACAGTGATTACACACATGGATCCCACAACTGGCTCTGCTCCACTGAGGGTCAGTTGGTTACTCGATGTGGTGGTGACAGCAGACACTGTTTGCCTTGATTGATGAATGGCCTCTGACAATTGGGCCTGTACCTACCGATGTACCTAGGAACCTATACATACAGTACCAACATATGTGGATAGGTGCGTGTACTGTTCAGGTGTTGACATTCCTTGTTCCAATAGCTGTTGTGTGTGCAATGGTTGAGGGCTGCCTATGTAGGATTCACACAGGAGGCCACCTATACATTGCAATTTACAGGTGGTCGTGTGTGTGTGCCATCCATTGTACTGTGTGTGCAGGTGGAAAGGTGTGTCAGTCCATAGGGGCCTACACTGTCAGAGTATGTGCTATACGTTCCCTCTTTGCCAATGCGTAGGCATATTGGGCACACCTCCGTCTGCCTACCGGGGTTGGCACAGGGTGTTCGTGGTCTGAATCCCTCTGTGCCTGTGATGGCCTTGGCAATTGTGGTGAGCTGTAAGGGCCTTCACCATTATGTCCCTGCTGCAGCTGTTTCCACAGGATCATATTATGTAGCATGGCACATACTATGAAGATGTGGGTACACGTGCCTGGAGAGTACTGCAAGGCTCCACCAGATATGTCCAAGCAACGGAACCGTGATTTCAGCATCCCGAACACACACTCTATGATGATAATGGTTTGAGCGTGTGCCTCATTATGGCATTCTTGCATGGGTGTGTGTGCATTTTTGATGGGAGTCATCATCCATGGCTCCAGTGCATAGCCAGCATCCCCCACAAGGTGGCCATGTGGGATGTACCCCCTGACAAATGCCTGATACAGCTGTGAGGCATGCCAGATGTGGGAGTCATGGTAGCTTCCAGGGCTGCCAGCACACACATCCATGATAATGCCCTGAGCATTGCACATGACCTGGCAGTTGATGGAGTGGTATCCCTTGCGGTTTATGTAGCACCTACCATGCTCACCGGGTGGTGACTTGATATGTATGTGCGTGCAGTCTATCGCACCCAGTACCTCCGGGTAGTGTGCCACATGGTGGAAGAGAAGCATATTGCTGGCCAACTCCTCCTGAGTTCGGGGGAAGTATATATGCTCATTGGCATGTGGTAACATGGCATCCAGGACCTGGTGTAGTACCCTGGATGCTGATGCCTGTGAGATCCCCATTATATCTCCAGTTGGCCTTTGAAAGGTACCTGTGGCTAGTATTCGCAAGCTTACACATACCTTTGTGTCCACTGGGATGGGTTCCCCTCTGTTGTTTCTGGATCTCAGGTGTGGCCAGCACAGCTCAACTATTTGCTGTAAGATGTCCCTGTCCACCCTGTAATGCTCTACTATCTCCAGATCATGTAGCCCCTGGTAGGTTACCCTTGGTCTGAACACTCTTCTCCTCCTCTGGGGCCTGCGGTGGTTGTCAGCATCATCCTCCACAACACCTTCAGTCACTAACACATGGTGATGAATCACAGCTATGGCAGCTCCCAACATGTACATTGTAAAAGTTCCCCGTCTGTTTACACCTATGGTACGTTGTTTGGGAATACACAGGTGTGAGGTGCTTTCACACTTTATACTATTGTTCTGTGAACACTGATGATGTCATAGGGTGTGTATGCATGATCATAGCTACAGGGTATCTTATGTGTTTTATGACAGGAACTACTATTGTGGTGCCTTTTGTGTTGAATTACATTTGGCTGCCGTGGATTATCTCTTGCCCTTCCCTTTACATTTCTTAACATTTCACCTCCCATTTTCTGGCATGCATCCAGCAGCCTGATTTCATTTGTACTTTCCTAAACCTGGCTTATATTGCGTAATGTGTTCTACGGCAGGTCTACTGCAGGTTTGCTTTGCTCTGCTATGACAGTTCTCTTTTCTTTGCAATCTGACACCTCCCCTATCCTGTTTTGCAGGTTTCTGCGAGCAGACTTGTCAGCTGCCGTCGATTGCCCGCTGTGAGTTAATAGGTGTTAATTGCTCAGTTGTAGTCCAATTACTCTACTGCGGTATTTCCTTATTTTCTTCCCCTGACCTTCCTGTTTGAGCTATGGTGCGTGGCGCGTGCATCCGCTTACCGGGTTTCGGGCACATTTTTATCCCCGTACACATGCACTTTCGGGCACCATATGTGCTCTCAGCTAAATGATGCTATACCTACCTCCCCACCCCTGTCCTGCGGCTTTGCTTAGCAATGGCCAGGCTGGATTTGCATTGCTCCAATGTGCTTACAGCTATGGTGGCACACCCCACTGCTGATGTCATATATACCTCTAAACCACTTCTAGGTGTTGTAGTACTGCGCCATATAGTACATCCTTAGTCCGGCGGGACGTTTGCGATTCACTATTACCTGCCTCATTTGCATGGCATTGACTACTAATTCCTAGTTACCATGTGAAACACTGTCACAGACCCTTAGCAAACCTTGCAGCTTGGTTGTGGTGTACCATGCATACCATTGAGTATTATGGTGAAATCATGATTTGTGTTACATTGCGATTTTATGACATTTGTATATATTTTCTTTGTGTTCCAGTTTGCGCACACATGCCCTGCAGTTGTACTTTGCATTACTGTGGACATGACATTAAATGTTGTTTTTTTAGGTGTTGTGCATCTTTTCTTATGTCATTGGCTGTATATTTTGCCATTGGCATATGTTAACTTTGTAATACATGAGTCTGGTCCGCTTTCATAACTCCAATGTTCTGTTTGAAAAAATGTAAACTGTGTTTTTTGGTTTACATTTCTGTGCGCTTACACTATGCCTGCACTACTTCATGAATCACTATGTACCTTCATTTGCATGGTGCGGCACTGCACATGGGGTGATTAGCATACCTAAGCCGAGGGCTGCGCAGATCTGGCGTATGCCAGTAGTGCACGTGGAATTGGATCGTACCTGAATCGCTCGGTGGCCATATTTGGCGTTATACCGCCTACGCTACGCCTGCGCCTGGCGCAAGCTTCATGAATCCCGGGGACAATCTCATGCATGGATTGACTGTGTAGCTGACTTAAATCTCTGGAATTTGTTCTTCTTGGTATGGATCATGCATGAATACAGCATGTCAGAAGTCAAGAAACTGCTGCTACTTGCACTCTGCATTGTCACTGACTTGTTACAAGTGTATGTTTTGTGTTGAGTTAGTACAAGGTGAGGTATATGGACATACACTGTGGCAATGCAGATGCATTTTATAAAACTAATTCCACAATTTGCCAGCCAACCCAATAGATGCCCCTGAGACTGTGGTCCCCAGGCAGCTAATTAAAGTGCTCTTGTTATAATCCATCATTCCCTACTTGCCTTTAATTAATAATCATTGCACTGTGAGAAATAATCAGTTAAAATAACATCAGTGTATTTCCTATCTCATTTCTCCACAGAGTATATTAATCCTTGGATGGGATGTAAAAAGGACTGAGCTTAGGTTTGGGACAGACCAAATGTATGTATGAAGGATTACATATGTCCTGAAGTCAGAACTAAAACTGATGCTGCCATATCTGGAAGGATTTATATAATCTGGTAGACAATGGTCTGGATAGTAAAATTATCATTACTTCAGTATCAGACACAATGAGGTTTTAGACAACATAGGAAGTGAAGACTTGCTCACATTTATTGGCAGTTTACAGACGTATGAGAATCTATTTTATGTACTTATTTATATGTAAATGTTTTGTTTGCCAGGTTTGTCTTGCTAGGCTTCTGGCCTATTTTCAGGGAAGTCCTGAGGTGGTATTCATAGTAGACATCCTCTATCAACAGGCCTTGCAACAAAAGGAAAAAAAAACTGTTGTCCAAAGATAAAAAAGAACAAACTCCAAATTGGAAAAAACTCTCTCCTCAGCCTCAAGAAGCAAATTAGATCACTTGTGAAAACCCCCAAAACCAATTATGAATTGAAACTAGCCTCTGAAACAAAGGAAAACCACAAAGCCTTCTTCAGTTACATCAGGGAGTTCCATAGCAAAACCCTGGTTGTTCCAAATTAGTACTTAACAGCACCACTTACACTGATCCTGTTGACTTAGCCAGCCTGCTAGCAGATAGGTTCAGTGCAAATATCATCCCCCCCAAAGGCCCATTCGACATCCCTAATACTTGTCCTGCACCTCAGATCTCCACAGATCAAGTGTTAAAGGCCCTATTCAAAGCAAAGAACACAGCTTCCATGGGACCTGATAGTATCCCAGTCTATATTCTGCACCATCTCCAGTAAGAACTAGCTTCACCATTGAGCACCCTATTCAACCACAGCCTAAGTACGGGCTTTATTCCAGCAGAGTGGAGAACGGCCATTGTCACCCCCTTGCACAAAGGTGGTGCCACTACTGACTCTGGAAACTATTGCCTCAATAGTTTGACAAGTCTTGTCTGTAAAGCCATGAATTATTATTATAGATCTCATAAACAAGACATAGGCAATCTCCAAGCACTTGACCCCACCCAGTTCGGATACATCAAGTACAGATCTTGCCTGTTGAACATGGTTGACTTCTTTGAGACCATTACCAAGGCCCCGGATGAGGGAAAGTCAGTACATAGAGCTTACCTTGACTTGGCCAAGGCCTTTGACACAATCCCCCACTTGGGCATCATCAAAAAGCTAACAAAACATGGTGTAAATCCCTATCTCAACAGTTGGATGGCCAACTGGCTCACTGACAGGACCCACAAGGTCAAAATAGGCACCTCATCCTCTTACAGTGGACCTGTCACTAGTGGTGTTCCCCAGGGATCTGTCCTGAGACCCCTACTGTTTGGCATCTACTTCTCAGAGGTCCAGGCAAAGACAAAAGGCCTGTGGCTGACCAAGTTTGCAGATGACTGTAAGTTGAGTGCTGTCATTGACTCTACAAATGATGTTAACATACTGCAAGAGGGTCTCACAGCACAAATGACTGGTCCAAAAGTCATGGCCTAAAGTTAAATGCAAAAAAAATGTATTATCATACAATGCAGCAAAAACATGGCCCCTATTGATTACCACATCAACGCCAAGCCCCTCAGTATACAACCTGTGGTGAGAGACCTGGGTACCTAGGTTGATAACAATCTCACATTCGACCCTCATATAGTAGCAGTGGTCAGAAAAGCCTTTTACTTGGTTCATCTCATAAACAAAGGGATCGCATACAGAAAAAAGGAGGTTATTTTCTCTTTGTACTCCTCCCTCATTAGGCCAATAATTGAATATAATGCTCCATTTGGTATGTACCTCTCCAAATGACTGCACCAACTTGAAAGGCCACAGAAATACCTCACAAAGAGAATCCATGGTCTCCAACACCTGTCCTATGCAGACAGGCTGAAATCATTATCACTCTACCCTGTATCATACAGATTGCTCAGAGGTGATCTGTGTCTTGCCTACAAGGCAATATTGGGCCCTGCCCTTCTAGAGAGGGTCCATAACAGTAAGTCTAATTCCTCACACATTACCTGCTCAAAAGGCCTAAATCTAATATGTGGCATCAACAAAACCTGCTGGAGGGACAGGTTTGTCTCCACCAGGCTGCCCCATCTCTTGACTAGACTTCCCATACATGTAAAACAGAATACCTCGCTAACCCTGTTCAAGCGCAACCTTGATGAGTGGATGGGAAACCACAAATCTGTCCCAGGGGTTCCACCTGTGTCCCTTATTGACAGGGGTGACAGGAGGTTTCCTTTTTGGTAATGAACTCTTGGTTAGGTTTGTAAGGGCCCCAGAGCCATTAGCCTAGTACCATCCTAGGATCCTATGATCATAGTGACAATGGGAAATTGGTCCAGAACAAGGAAATGTTTAATAAAGACACCACTACTCTTTCTTTTCTTAAATAGGTGCCATTGGGTCTTTTGCATTCTCCTGAGATATTGACTCAGGTAGATAGGACCTCAGTTTAATACCTCAGAGCCCTTCTTAAGCTTTACTACAGTGACATTTTTGGAAAATAAATACAAGCACCTTAAATGGGAATAGACCTCATGCTCTTCTGATCTTCCACTATTAAAAATGAGTGTATTACCTCTTGCGCTACTCTATTTTTGCTAAGAAAAAAAAAACGATTAGAATTTTCAGGCCTGCCTTCCTGCCCTTTTGCTTTTTAACTTTCTGTCTTGCTAACTCAGTGCTTGGGGATAATATGATCAACCATGAAACCGTAATGAAGGTTAAAAGCCATGTATAGTTCTCATTTAACCTTTTTTAAATTAACTAGATCTTTCTGTCACATAGTTTACAGATTAAAATCCCACAGGTATTACTTTTGTTTTCATTTAAGTGTCCTTTTTGAGACAGACAATGTATAAGGTGAGTCTGTCTTTATAAGGAATTTTATGCCCACACTTAGAATATATTTTAAGTGCTTTACTTTCTATTTTGTTTTTCTGTTTTTTTTTTCTTCTCATCCCTTAATGTCATTCTGACAGCTTTCTCAGTGTCCCATGTCCTATGCTGGTTCTGTCAGTCAATTCAACCCCTAGTCCAGTGCCTGAATTTAAGACCGGGCCAGCAAGGAACCTAATTGCAATCTGGGGTTGTTTGCTGTCCATCTTCAAACCAGGTGGTGTTTATATATATCATACCCACTTTCCCCATCTCCCCCCTCTGCTCTTACTGGCACACATCCAAGGGCAATTACTGAATGCCCCTCCCCCCAGGATGGGCAGACCTATTCCTTCCTGTCACTCCATCAGTCACCCAAGCTACTAATTGAACCTGGGTCTCTTAGGCCATAGTCAGTCAGGGTTTTCTACTCCTAAACCACCAGACCAGCTTCTTTACTTTCTCTTTCTAAGGATTAACCAGTGGCTAAGACAGAAAATAGCACAGCAAATGAAAAAACTTTGAAGAATAAAATCCTTGTATCAGTGAACAACTTAGAAGCAACTACTGACTGAGAAAGCTAAAGAATAAATCAACAAAATAGTTCAGTAAACAACTATAAAGCTGACAGATAAAACTTGACATGCACAGTGCATCTTAAAAAACTGGAAAATGTTCACACAAAATACCTAGAGAATACATATAAAATAATGTATTCTGGAGAGTCTTTACATTCATCCAGACATGATGAAAAGTAGCTTCTGGTGAAGAAGATACTTGGCAAAGTGTTATGGGTAAAGAGGAGGAGATAGTAAATGGAAATGTTTTAGATGCTAAGCTTTCTGAAATCCTGTAGTTTCAGTCTTGCTGGTTAACAATGATAAGCTTCCTCATCTCAGATCTATAGAGTGCGAGGCTTCTTTGGAAATTTATTCTGTTAAGCAGAAATGGCATGCATGTCATTCTTCCAGAAATAACAATTTTTAATACAGGTACAAAGCTAAAAGTAGAACACCAAAACAAAATATGTCTTTATACTGTCATTGATTAAAAGAGACATGCTGCAAATCAACAGTCAGAAAACCCCAGTGCAGGGCTTGGAGGCATTTCAAAAAAAAAAGTTTAATTTTCACTTCCACAGAGTAGCAAAGATACCCTTGTCCCACCTCAAAAAAAAAATACACCAAAGACTGGTTATTCATAGAAAAAAAACAAGCTAACTCCTTTAAGTAACTAAAAAGATATTCTTTAACAATTTTAAGTAACTTACTAGAACTCACTAAAAGAAATTTGCTGAAGCTAGTAGGGAAAATAAGTTACTACTCATTCATTTGTTCAAGGAGAATATTTATGTGAAACTGCAAGTAAAATTAATCAAGTTTATAATAATTCAAAGTACAGTTTCAATGGAAACAACAAAGATTATCTAGTGAATAAGCTGCTATCCACAAAAGAAGGGGCTGACTTTCATTTAAATACACTTGTATTACAACAACCAACCCCCATCATGAAATACTAGAAAACATGGATGTGAATAAAGAGAGAGAGAGAAACTAAAACAAACCTATAAAAGCATCTATTATATGAATGAGTGGTATGCTATATGAAGTTGTACAGTATGTCATGGGAAATAAGCAAAACAAACTGTCAAACCACAGAAATTGTAGATGTGCAAAGTACAAGAATATATGCATCATGTTAAATGGCTTAAGTATGGAATCAAATAGTCTGCTTCTGTTAAATATTTTAGAATTACTGAGTGACATTTTCAGGATAATTCAGAGTGATAAAATAATTCCTCCCTCATAGAAATTTTCTGTAATCTTACCTATACTTAAACAGGGAAAGGATAACAAGTTAGTCTCCTCATATATATCTATTTCAATATTAAATACAGACTCTAAAATATTTACTTCTATATTCGCTACAACATTAAGAGATACAGTAGATTAATTAATAAAGATCAAAAAGGATTTGTAGGCAATAGATTAATATATGATAATATAAAAAGGGTATTAAGTATCTCAGGTTTAGCAGATGGAATGAACAATAAATTGGTGCTAATTAACTTAGATATCAAGAGAGCTTTTGATTTTGTAGGTTAGAAATATTTGTTTAAAACTTTAGAAGTATTTGCATTTCCAGATCAATTTATTGAAATATTAAAGAATATATAGAGACTCCAAAGCATATGTTAAAAGTGGATCTTACATTTCTCAAAGATTCACTTTAAACAAAGGCACAAAGCAAGGGCATCTTTTGTCCCTTCTACTATTTGCATTCGTTAAAGAACAGCTAATGGTATGAAGCAATGAAAATTTGATGGATGCTTAATTAGCAAGGATTGTCAATCTAAAACACATTTTTTTTGCAGATTATATTTTACTACCTACATAAGATTTAAATTATTCATTTGAAGAAATAGATGAAGAAATTCAAAAGTTTCAAGAAGTATTGCTGTTGAAATTTAATAATAGTAAAACTAAAACTTTCAATTTCTAGATAGAAAGTTTAAAGATGAATATAAATGTAATTTGAAAGGAAAAGAACTAAAATATTTAGGAGTAAAAATCTAACAAGGTAATAATAATTTTGAAAAAATATTTGAAGATGTGTTACTTCTTAGCAAAAAAAATGGAATGATTTTTTTTTTTACTTTTGATGATAGGTTAATACTTATTAAATGATTATATTACCCAATATTATATACATAATGCATTCAATAGCTTTAATACCTGACAAAAATCTTTTAAAGAAAATGCAAAACATGTTAACTTCATTCTCATGATATCATAAAAAGCTGAGAATTGCTTATAGATATTATATTAGATTATGGGAGTAAGGTGGCATTAGCTTCCCAGATGTAGAATCTTATTCTGTTGCTTCACATTTTAAGTCTTTTATACTATGGGCAGGCTCAACATACACTAGTCAATGGAAAACTATTAAGGAGCAGATTTTATTAAATTCTTATAAGTTTATTAAATATGATAAATTAGAAATATATAACAATCCTTTCATCTGGTTAATACAGTTTTCCTTAGAAGGACATTTGTTTTAGTCTTTAGACTCTGCATATATGAATTCAGTTCTTAAAACAGTTAAGAAATATGTTTTTAAAACTCCATTGATATCAAAATGTATACTTTTGTGCTTTCTCATTGTGTACACCTCTAGATTTAAGGAAACTGAGAACAATGTAAAATGAATTTACTAAAAAGGAATGGATTACTATTACGGTCTAGTCACTTTAAAAAAGGAAAATCTATGTTGCCAGATTATTTAATGAAAGATTACAAGTTGGATAACTCTCTTAACCAGTTAATATTATCCATCAGTAGAAAATTAAATACATTTGTAGATATTATGAGAGAAGAACAGAAAACTATTCCCCCATTAATTGAATATATGAATGCTGTCATTGAAGGTAAATTGACCTACAATGGAAGCTTGTCCGAGTTATATAAGGTAACTATAAATAATAATAATTTTGATGCAAAATTCAGGAATTATTTTTAGATTTTAGTGGATTAAGTGACTCAGGCAGCGGTGGTGCAGCGGTTAGCATTGTCGCCTCACAGCAAGAGGTTCTCCTGTTTGATTCTCGGCTGGAGCGCCTCTTGTGTGGAGTCTGCATGTCCTCCCCATGGTCAACTAATGCTAAAAGACATGCAGGTAGGTGCAAGCATGAATGGGCATGCCTTCGTTGAAGGTTGGGTGTCGAGCTGGCAACCCGGCACCGTAAAAATCCACTGCCAATCATGAGCAGACCGGAGTTTCGTTGTGGCGACCCCTAACCAGGAAAAGCTGAAAGACTGTATAGTGGATTAAGTGACTCACTAGATGGTAAGAATAAAACTTTGCTACTTAAATCAGTTAGTCAAACTTCTTCAAGTTTATACTGGAGAGTTTTTATGTGGAAGTATAAAGATACAATGTTTCCTACTACCTGTAAAATGTCTAAGTTTAGTAAAATTACTTATTCAGCCTGTTGGAGATACAGTAAAGATATAAAAGCTGATTAAATACACATGTTTATGGATGGCCAAAAATTAATTGCACATTGGGAAGAGATATGTTTGTTTTTATATGGATATAGTCTGATAATTGTTCTTTAACTAGATCACTAATACTAATGAATGTTTCACTTCCTTTATCAGTAAAAGCCAAACAAAAAAAAATGATCTAGAGTCTCCTGGCAGTAGCTGGAAAAGTTGTTTCAAACAATTGGAAATTCAATTCCTACATTTGAAGAATTTTTAAATCTAACAGCAATACCATGTAAACCTGAAAAAGAAGTGATCAGAATAAGATTTATAAATTATACTAGGACTTTTAATGGTTGGGATAACCTTGAAATGTTACTATTGAAATACAAAGACTCTTAATGTGTTAATTGTATAATATTACCTTGATGATTCAATGTATTCCTAACATTGTATAACAGTATGTGATGTTGAATTTCTCCCTTTCTCTGTATATATTGTAAATATGTTAAATTAATACAATTTTTTCTTTAAAAAAGAATACATGGATTATGTACTAAGACATTCATTTTTAACTAGAATCATAGAATATTTGTAGTTTTGTGCAATTATTTAGAGCACTAGACCTACTGTAACCATGAGCCTAGAATTACAGGTGACATATCTTACAAAATCTAATGTTTTCTGTAATCACACGGTCATGTACTGTACTGCTGTTGGAGCTACAATCTCCATGTCAAATGAAGCAAGTGGGAAGTTTTTGTTCATGGAAAGGTAACATCTGGTTCCATTAATTCCATTTATTCCATTTGTAAAGAGCTTGCTACTTCCATTTAATCCCCACCACCAAAAAATATATGTTCATTTTATTGAGACATTCATTGGGAAGGCTAAGGGGGAGATGGATGACAGCCCCCTCACAAATGGATTTACTAAAAAAACTTCCAGAATCTGCCAGAATGTTACAAAGACAGTAACACTATGAGACAACACAAATACACTGGCAAGGTTCAGCGTTCTAAATTAACTCCTAGCTCTGATTTTACACCCTTGGTATGATTTAATTTTGCATCTTATTTCATGTTTAATCAGGTAAGCACAAGTGCCTTTTTCAGAATAACCTAACAGTGCTGTCTGACTAATTGGCTTCCTCAGAATCATAGTGCATGTAGCAAAAACCTCAATGAATCCATCTTAATACTATTGAATGTCTGTCTTTTCTGCTTTTCCTGATTAGGGGTCGCTACAGTGGAACTCCGGTCCGCTAATGATTGGCAGTAGATTTTTTACAGTGCCGAGTTGCCAGCCCGATGCCCAACTGTCAGCGAAGGCACGCCCATTCACACATGTCTTTCGGAGGCCACTCAACTGTGGGGAGGACATGCAGACTCCACACAGAAGGCACTCCAGCCATGAATTGAACAGGAGAACCTCTTGCTGCGAGGCAACAATGCCACCGCTGTACCACCGTGGCTTCATCTTGATACTATTGAATGAAGCTCATAAACAGCTCATAGTTTTAATCCTTTTTTCTAAGCAATTATGGTTTTGTTATGGAACAGATTATGATAATATCAATGATTATACCTGTGGAACTGCAGTACAGGGCTGATCAGAAGGGTAGAAAAAGAGATAGATAGATAGATAGATAGATAGATAGATAGATAGATAGATAGATAGATAGATAGATAGATAGATGTTGAACAGTTGATCAAATGACCAGCTACCCTGCCGTCCAGAATAATTTTGACATTATTACATAAAAACAACAAATGTTGACATGTTATGCGCATGCTCTGGGGATTACCCTGGAGTGGAATAAACCACAAACCTGTT